>NW_025969212.1:2309-16514 GCF_021869965.1 Rhincodon typus
CGGTCCCTCCGGAAGGCAGATAAGGGTGGGGAGGGAAAAATATCCTTGGTAGTGGGGTCAGATTGCAGGTGGCAGAAGTGGCGGAGGATGATGCGTTGGATCCGGAGGTTGGTGGGGTGGTACGTGAGGACGAGGGGGATTCTGTTTTGGTTATTATTACGGGGAGGGGGTATGAGAGATGAGTTGCAGGAAATGCGAGAGATGCGGTCGAGGGCGTTTTCAACCACTGTGGAGGGGAAATTGTGGTCCTTGAAAAATGAGGACATCTGGGATATCTGGGAGTGGAATGCCTCATCTTGGGAGCGGAATGCCTCATCTCGGGAGCAGATGCAGCGGAGGGGAAGGAATTGGGAATAGTGGATGGCATTCTTGCAGAAAGGTGGGTGAGAGGAGGTGTATTCTAGGTAGCTGTGGGAGTCGGTAGGCTTGAAATAGATATCGGTTTCCAGGTGGTTGCCAGAGATGGAAACAGACAGGTCCAGGAAGGAGAGGGAGGTATCGGAGATGGTGCAGGTGAACTTAAGGTTGGGTTGGAAGGTGTTAGTAAAGTGGATGAACTCCTCGTGCGAGCACAAGGCGGCGCCGATACAGTCATCGATTTAACAGAGGAAGAGGTGGGGGATGGGGCCAGTGTAGCTGCAGAACAGGGTCTACAAAGAGGCAGGCATAGCTTGGGCCCATGCGGGTACCCACGGCCACCCCCTTTGTCTGTAAGAAGTGGGAGCATGGCCTCCCCCATTTCTGAAGAAGGGCCCAGACCCGAAACGTCAGCTTTCCTGCACCTCTGATGCTGCCTAGGCTGCAGTGTTCATCCAGCTCTACACCTTGTTACCTCAGATTCTCCAGCATTGGCAGTTTCTACTACCTCAGACTATAGATTAAATCTGGTCTGTACCAAAATAATTCATTCCAATGAAGATGACAACTGTATTAGTATCACTGGAGTCAGTATTTTGGGTTGAAAGAATAGTTCAGTATTCTCACTCCTGATTGTAATCCAGTGATTTCTGCTGGAAATGCAAACAAGGACAGCAAGAAAGGGTTGGACTGGATTTGGCTTTTATATCCCCAAAGTAAAATGGCTTGTCAACATTCACAGTCCTTCTCACTCACTCACTTATGCAGTGATTGCTCAACAATATCAAGTTGTTGTTCCAAATGCTGCTCTGCAACACCTGGAAGCACAGGATACAGAAAAGGCCCTTCAGCCCATTGAGTCTGTACTGCCAAAAATATACTACAACCTACACTAATCCCACTATCCCTCACTAGGCCCATAGTCTTGAATATTATGACACTTCAAGCACTCATCCAAGTAATTTTTAAAGGTTGTGAAGTTCCCTACCACAACTACCTTCCCAGACAGTGTATTCCACATCCTTACCACCCCCTGGTGAAAAGGTCTTTCCTCAAATCCCCTCTAAACCTCCTAGCTTCCACTTTAAAATTTTGCACCCGTGGTATTGACCCTTGGACTAAGGGGAACAGTTGCTTTCTATTCACACTGTCCATGCCCCTCATAATCTGTCATGGCAGGATTAGGACCCAGGTCCCCAGAACATTACCCTAGTCTGTGGATCAATAATCTAGCACTAATACCACTAGGCCATCAGCTCCCATCATTTGAACATTTACACTATTTCTAGTAACTTATTTTAATCTATTATATTTGCACAAAATATTTTGTTTGATCATTACAGTACTCCAGATCAGATATTCAGAATTATAATGATAAAAAGGTACTCCAATATAAATTAGGTTACATCATGTTGCGAGAACTGTTAGAACGAAACTAAATGTTTCATTTTAATGTGATCATGTATCTCACTATTTAGCTGCTGTGAATCCATTTTAACATTTTTGGTGCTGGCCAGACTTTCACAGCTTTAATTGTAAAATAGATACTTGTTGAAAGCATGTTATATATAGTGTGCACTTACAATAACCCAAATGTTTCAAAATAACTACTGGACATTTGCATGCTGTTGATATTTCTGCACTCTTACAGCATCTACAGAATGATTTAGAAATAAACCAATGAAGTGAATTTTTACCTAGCTGATTTTTTTGGATTTGTAAGAGAGGACAATATGGATTGTGTATCTTAACCCACTCACCATACCACTATTCCCAAGATCTCAGTCAGAGTATAGGATGAAGACCTCACTGGAGGTCAAATTACAGTTCTGACTGGAGAAAAATGCAGGAAAAGAAAAGCAAGAAATTTAATTGGTGTAGTAATTCCATTGTTGATACTTCAAAGTGTCATAACATGCGGAGTTGGGCTCATCTCCACGATAGTCTTCTCCTTCCATAAGTTCATTATCTACATCTTTTCCTCCTTTTTCTTTTCTCCATTCCCCATCATTTTTTTTTTCAACTTACCCCACTCACTGCTTTGTTATTATTGGAAATATTAGGTGCAAAAGATTTGCACTAAAAAACTAAAGAGCTTCACAAATTTTAATGCAAGTTATTTTGAAATGTGTGGCCTTTTTTCAAACAAATCATGGTGGTCTTACTTCGGCTGAAAAAGTGAACATTCTGCTGAAGCTTTTCATCTTGTGCTCATTGGGAAAAATTAGAAGAAATTCTCAAATAAAGAGAAAACAACATTTATACTGTATAAGAGTGCAAATGGAATCTGATCAGCAGGAGTTACCACAGAGGATGTACCTCTTACTGATGACTGTTAAATAACTGCCAAGCTTTTTTAGATTTTAGATCAGACTTGTTGACTCTGGTCAAAAATGAACCAGAGAATAGTTATCACTTATTTTGAGTAGAAATATCACGGTGTCTGCATGTGTTCTTTTCATCTATAAAGAACAGAGTCCTGTGTATGAACACATGTAACTTCTAGTACATTTCAAGTGTGCTCATTGCAAGCTGAAAAGACAACCTATCATTTGCACATTCAGGATCATCTAGCAAATATTGTCTCATCATGGAATTACACGTAATGTTGGACATTGGATTGTGAGTTTTCCAAGTGCAGCTGGTTCAGTACTGGACTACTGTGAACAGATCTAGGCAAAGGATATATTGGCCTTGGAGGGAGTACAATGTAGGTTTACAAGAATGAGACGAGGACTTACAGGAGTTAAGTTATAAAGAGAGATTATACAAATTTCCATTGGTTGGAGATTCTAGAACTAGAAGGCATCGTCTGAGAATTAGGGCTCGACTTTTTTTTTCTATTCATTTGTGGGATGCGGGCATTGCTGGCTGGCCAGCAGTTATTACCCATCCCTAGTTGCCCTTGAGAAGGTGGTGGTGAGCTGTTCAGGAAAGATGTTAGGAAGTACTTCTACACACAAAAGGTGGTGGATGTTTGGAACTCTCTTCACAAATGGCAGTTGATGCTAGCTCAGTTTTAAATCAGAAATAGATTTTTTTTTTAAAATTAAGCAGAGGTAGTAATGGATATGGGCCAAAGACAGATATATGGAGTTAGGCCACAGATGAACCATGATCTCTTTAAATTTTGGAACAGGTTTGAGGGACTGTATGGCCTACTCCTGTTCCTATGTTCTGTATTTTGCAAAGCACAAGCTTCCCAAACCTGAACAAACAATGACACATGAAACAAAAGAGTGTGCACACAACCTGGCTGACCTCCAGAGTTAACCCACACTAACTTCATCCTATTTATCTTCATGCTGAGGTAGAGGGTGCACTACTCACCTACAAAAAGCAAAGGGCACCAAAAGTCAAGTTTCTTACCTCACAAGTCTAACAAAAACCAAAGTTTCTGAAGTTGAATGTCAAATAACTTCTGGGAAAAAGAGATTCAGTTGCATAGTGCTAGGCTGTTCTGATGTTGGGTCAAGGTAGAAGAGGGTGATAGGGTGCTTGTTACTCATTAAACTGTACCCCTTCAAGGATTCAACCTCTCAGGGAAGGAGAAGAAAGGAAAATAATTGTTTAAAAAATGCAATCATCCAGAATTGCTTCACAATAACAGCAAGTGCACATGCTGTTTATAAGTGTTTAAATAACTCAACAACTTGTGACCAGCAAGTGGTATGTCAGACGTGCAAATTGCCTGATATTGATGGACATTTAGTATTGTTAGCCTTGCAAAGATGGGAGCTCGTAGGCTTCTCCTGTGAGGGTCAGAGAATCCAGGGATTTGCTCTGGTAAAATTACTAAACTTGCCGCAGAAACTATGGGCTGTCACTGTGCAAAGGCTTTTAACATGATGCCATTTCTAAATCCACAGGGCCACACAACCTGACTGGCCCAAAAACAGTACTACTGAAACAAAAGAATATCATTCCTGAAGGTAGAATATTGTTCCTAAAATGTTTCACTTTTACATTTTGTTTTCCTTTTATTATTTCAGTGTTTGTGGAATCTAATTTGACTCCAATTCACCCCATTCCATTCTTCATTCTTCTTGTCTTTTTCATTAGCCTTAAATCTGATTAGTTAAAGGGATAAAATGTTAGTCCTGATGTTTACTGAAATTATTGATGCTGTGGACACCATCAGTTCACATTTCCAGCAATTAGAAGCACATTTTCCTCCAAGTTAAATGATGAGATAAGCAAGATAACAAACGGGGACTGCTACAAGATGCTATGCTCCAACAAATTCCTGCCAACATGTCTCCCTCATGACCCATTTAAACCGTAGTTCACAATTCAGACTGCTTCTTCGTCCTGGACACAATTCTATTTTCAAGGCACTGAACAGGCAATTCAAATTCTCCCTGAAAGGGTTCAAACCAATTTCAGTTCAACACCAATGACTGAGAGTCTGCCCCCAGTTTGTGGAAACACTGGATACCGTGAAAACATAATTTTATCTTTTACCAGTTTTTCTGTGACCATAATGCTTTTCAGATTGCCTTTGCAAACATGACAAACTACAGAATAGCTGGAGGTTTAAAAGAATGTCATTCTTATAAGAGAATGTGCCATTGATCCCAGCTTCCACCATGCCTATTTATAAAATGTATTTCGGAATGTTATAAAATGTTACATAATGTCATTATTTATGTGGCTTACACACAAACATTTTTAATCAAGATTGTCATTTCCTGATATGAACAAATTTGGACATTGCGTTTCATCAGAATTGGTCTGACTCCTGCACTGCTGGTCTTCGAACATGGTCAGGGGAATGTATTACCATAAACCTCAAATTTAATAAATGGTCATGGATTGAAAGAAATCAGCAATAACCCTTTATGGAATAAACTGTTTCCCGAGATAAAGGGATAAGGAATTAAAAGCAATATGCCAGTAACCATCCCTGGGAAAAAGGAGTTGGAGCTACATAAACAAACTGCTTTAACAACTGCTTACATTATGTCACAAGGACAGAAGAATTTAAGGAATTAATAGTAGGTCAGGCTGTGTTTCGAACAAACAGCGAACAGCTAAAGTAACAAGGAACAGAGAAGCTAGGTTGAGAGGAGCTGGCTTTCACTCCTGCTAAGAAAGTAAGCTTACAGACTGGTGACTTCAGAAGTGTCATAAACAATGTCACACCATAAGATCATAAGAAATAGGAGCAGGAGGTGGCCATCTGGCCCATTGAACCTGCTCTATCATCCAATACGGTCACAGCTGATCTTTTTGTGGACTCAGATCCACTTAGCTGACTGCTCACCGTAACCCTTAATTCCTTTACTGTTCACCACAAGCTTAACAAGACAGAAAATCCTATAAGAATCCAACTTCAGAATTCTTCAGAGTAGAACTCTGGAAAACCACACTGCACAAGGATCAAACCTGGATATATCCAGAGACAAATGCTGTTGGTTGGAATCATAGCTAAATCCTATGGTCGGTGACCATATCGAGGTTTATAAAATCATGAGGGGCACAGATTGGGTAAATACACAAGGTCTTCTCCCAAAACTACACAGCATAGGTTTAAGGTGAGAAAGGAAAGATACTAAAGGGACCTAAGGCATAACTTCTTCATGCAGAGGGTGGTGCATATATGGAATGAGCTGCCAGAGGAAGTGGTAGAGGCTGGCATTATTACAACATTTAAAGGCATCTGGATTGGTATATGAATAGGAGGGTTTAGAGGGATATGGGCCAAATGCTGGCAAACGGGACTTGATTAATACAAGATATCTGGTTGGCATGGACGAGTTGGACCGAAGGGTCTGTTTCTGTGCTGTACATCTCTATGACTCGAATTGGATAATGATTAAGTTGGGTTTTGAGGCTTGACTTATTTACTTGAGGGGTCTTACTTTGGTCCCTACATGAAATAAAGTTTAAATAAATTGTTTCAGTACTTTAATGTTTGTTGGATTGTTTGATAAATAGCCAAATTAACAGCAGCTTATGATAATTTACATACATCAGGAGTTACCCTGGTGTAGGGTCAATATTGATTCTTCTATCAACACAACAACTGACCACCTAGTTATTATTGTATTGCTGTTTGTGGGAGTTTACGGAGTGCATATGCTGCTGTATCCCTACATTTCAGCATTGACTACATTCTAACAAGCAGTTCACTGATTGTAAAAAGCTTCACAGTGTGGGTCCCGAAAACTGCAAATGGAAGTCTTTGATTTATAGATCATCATAGCACGAGATTGGTCAAATTGAAATCTAACTGCTACTGGAAATGACATCAATACTGACTCCAAAAAGCATAGGAAAGGTAGTTTTATGGCATGTGGCTACATAAATGAATAAATGAATAACATGTAACCTCAGGACAAGCGCCGCCTTTTACAATACCAAGGTTAACTGGCTGCGCCCTCTAACGCTTCAAGGGGTGTCCAGTCAAATGCTGTAAAAACGAGCTTTAGAATTGGGGGAAGACAGAGACAGTGCAACAAAAGAGAAACACTCGGATTATGATGAAGTAACAAGGCGGTGCCACGAGTGCAAAGTCTACTCCGCACTCGCCAACATAAATTACATGAAAATGACACAGACGGAGCGGAGCCCTAGGCGCAGCAAACGGGCGAGCTGGATGCAGGGATGGTACGTGGTGTCAGTCCACATGCTCCAACTGGTTGCCTGGCCTCTAGAGTTTAGCCCTGCTGTTTGCTGTGTGACTGGGCGGTAAGCACTGACCTGACATGGCGTAGCTGCTTGATCCTGTACTCCGCCCAGCTCACAGACTTCCGTGCTCTCCCTCTCCAGCAGCAGAAGGCACAGCCCCAGGCCAGTGTCAAGTTACAACCGCAGCGGAAGAAACTTCCCTCAATCAGAGCTCAGAACAGGATCTGACTAAGCAAGAGTGAGGGAAGCATTATAGCAATACAGCATTAAGAAGATTACAGCTCAGAAACATGATTAAAGAATTGGGAGATTGAGGAAGGCATTTCATAAACTCAACGGCTAGAGGACGACTCCGGCAGATGCTGCAATTTCCAAATTGGGTGTGTGTGGGACGGCAGGATGGTTTTGAAGACGTTTCAGAGATAGTAGGAACTGCAGATGCTGGAGAATCAGAGATAACAAGGTGTAGAGCTGGATGAACACAGCAGGCCAAGCAGCATCAGAGGAGCAGGAAAGCTGACGTTTCAGGCCTAGAGCCTTCTTCAGAAATGGGGAAGGGGGTTCTAAAATAAATAGGGAGAGAGGGGGAGGCGGATAGAAGATGGATAGAGGAGAAGATAGGTGGAGAGGAGACAGATTGGTCAAAGAGGCGGGGATGGAGCCAGTAAAGGTGAGTGGAGGTGGGGAGTTAGGGAGGGGATAGGTCAGTCCAGGGAGGACGGACAGGTCAAGGGGGCGGGATGAGGTTAGTAGGTAGGAGATGGGGGTGGGGCTTTAGGTGGGAGGAAGGACAGGTTGTGGAGGCGGGGACATGCTGGGCTGGTTTTGGGATGCGATAGGGGGAGGGGAGATTTTGAAGCTTGTGAAGTCCACATTGATGCCATTGGGCTGCAGGGTTCCCAAGCGGAATATGAGTTGCTGTTCCTGCAACCTTCGGGTAGGATCATTGTGGCACTGCAGGAGGCCCAGGATGGACATGTCGTCTGCAGAATGGGAGGGGAGTTGAAATGGTTCGCGACTGCGAGGTGCAGTTGTTTAGTGCGAACCGAGCGTAGGTGTTCTGTAAAGTGGTCCCCAGGCCTCCGCTTGGTTTCCCCGATGTAGAGGAGGGCACAACGGGAACAGCGGATGCAGTATACCACATTAGCAGATGTGCAGGTGAACATCTGCTTGATGTGGAAAGTCTTCTTGGGGCCTGGGATGGGGGTGAGGGGGGAGGTGTAGGGGCAGGTGTAGCACTTCCTGCGGTTGCAGGGAAAAGTGCCAGGTGAGGTGGGGCTGGAGGGGAGTGTGGAGCGGACAAGGGAGTCACGGAGAGAGTGGTCCCTCCGGAAAGAAGATAAACGTGGGCAGGGAAAAATGTCTTTGGTGGTGGGGTCGGATTGCAGATGGCGGAAGTGTCGGAGGATGATGCGTTGGATCCGGAGGTTGGTGGGGTGATACGTGAGGACGAGGGGGATTCTGTTTTGGTTGTTATTGTGGGGAGGGGGTGTGAGGGATGAGTTGCGGGAAATGCGGGAGACACGGTCGAGGGCGTTCTCGACCACTGAGAGGGTAAGTTGCGGTCCTTGAAAAATGAGGACATCTGAGATGTATGGGAGTGGAATGCCTCATCCTGGGAGCAGATGCAGCGGAGGCAAAGGAATTGGGAATAGGGGATGGCATTTTTGCAGGAAGGTGGGTGGGAGGAGGTGTAATCTAGGTAGCTGTGGGAGTCGGTGGGCTTGAAATGGATATCGGTTTCTAGGTGGTTGCTGGAGATGGAGACAGAGAGGTCCAGGAAGGAGAGAGAGGTATTAGAATGATCCAGGTGAATTAAGGTTGGGGTGGAAGGTGTTGGTGAAGTGGATGAACTGTTCGAGCTCCTCGTGGGAGCACGAGGCGGCGCCGATACAGTCATCAATGTAACGGAGGAAGAGGTGGGTTTAGGGCCAGTGTAGGTACGGAAGAGGGACTGTTCCACGTAACCTACAAAGAGGCAGGCATAGCTTGGGCCCATGCGGGTACCCATGTCCACCTCCTTTGTCTGTAGGAAGTGGGAGGAATTGAAAAAGAAGTTGTTGAGGGTGAGGACAAGTTCGGCTAAGCGGATGAGGGTGTCAGTGGAGGGGGACTGGTTGGGTCCATTTAATGCTGCAGATGTAGAGACTGCGTGACAACAGCGAGTCAGCACACTCTCAGTACAGTTGCATTTCTCCGAACATTTGCCTTTTTGCAAAAACGAATAATGTGCTGTTCAAGCTACTCAACGCACATGGTCACAAAAAAATTATTATTCATTAAAAGTGTGTTAAGTCTTTTCATCAGTCTCTGCATGTGCGTTGCCCTTAAACTGCACAGGTCCATTTAATGCTGCACGTTGTTGTGGGCTGTTTGTTCTAAAGGTGGAGTTCCTTCTCTGGGGTGGTTGTTCCTGTGGAAAGTGCCGTTGTTATGGTAACTATTGTTGCGAATTTGTTGCTGTTGCTGGGCAATGCATGGTTATTTTGTAATATGTAAGTGTGATAAGATCAGATCTTCCGGATCAGCTGCCTGCAGTGGAGGCACAGTTTTGTTTTTAGCTTGTATTTTCTAGTTGAGGTTGTCATAATATATCTAGTCGTTTAACATTCTATATATACCGATTTTAAAATAACTGCACAGAGGCTGGTATCCCGTCACCAAATTACCCTTTATTTACATGTGTAAAGTACACTGGCCGTGGCCAGCTCAGAGCCAGTCCCTGAAGTGGGGGCTCTGAATCCCTGTTTATTTCTGTCAGTCAGGGCTCCCTGATCGGCCCAGGTTAACAATCCCAATCAAGGATCTCATACTCACAGGCCTGTGGATTTCTTTGTCCAACTTTGTGTTGGATTTTCTCTATTTCCTATAAATCAATTGGCAATTATCCTAGAATCAGATAGAGGCCATTTGCCCCAACAAGACTGCACTGACCTTCCAAAAAGAATCCCACCCAGAACCATCCTATACCCCTAATCTTGCATTTAGCATCACTAATCCACTTAGCCTGCACTTCCCTGAACACTGCAGGGCAATTTAGCACTGCAATCCATCTAACATGCACATCTTTGGACAGTGGGAGGAAACCACAGCACCCACACAGAAACATGCTAAGGGCATTATGGGTCAACCCACAACAGGTGGTCTGTAGTGGTTCAGGAAGGCACCTCACTACCATCTTCTCAAGGATATTTAGGGATGGGTAAAAAGTACTGCCCAGTCAGCAGTGCCCATATCCCATGAATGAATAAAAGACATTGCCAGGTATTCTTTCTCTAGTGTAGTATCATTTAGTTTGTGTTAATGCCTTGGATGCAAATACAAGTGATTTTCCTTGCCTCATAAAGATAGCTGTAAGTACAGTCTCCCTGGCATCACACTGCAGGCTGACTTCATCACTGACATCATAGTGACTCAACAAAACAGTTGTCACCACTGGCTGTTTGATGCTACTAGTAAAAGCTGCTTCTTGTTCTGTGTCCCAATACCACTGCATGTCCTTAGTAGTGAGTTATAAAGGTCCACACTCTGATGATAAGTTAGACACGGACTTACTAAATTATTCCTGAATCCAACAAATTATTCCACTGCTTTCATATCTGATGGTCACTTTATCTCGACTACAGTTCACACCTTATTGGATTCAGCCAAGTTCTTTCACTCTTAGTGACCTACGTACTTGACTTCAGATATATTCAGACATCTTAAATTGTACCGTTTCTTCTTAAATTGCACCATCTGGTGAGCTCTCTGTAGTGGTTACACCAAATGCTGATTGTGATCTATGTTGGCTTCTTCCACTGTGTCTGTGCATTCATATACCATCAGAACCACAACAGCTTCCAATTCAGGAAGATCACTATTGCATGTTGTTTATATTGATATTCTGCCAGAACAATGGAAATGCCAATTGGCATGTACAATTATCTGTAACACTGGATAGCATCCATACATAGAAAAAAACTTCTGCCTTCTTCCAGCTTCACTTGCCAGTAGCCATCCTTTGCATCAGGCAAAGCTTTATTGAGATCCGATCCATCTGAGTTTCTCAGGTTATTTTACTTTCACCTTGCAGCTAATACAGTCTGCAGAGGGGCCCTCTTGTAGTGCAGTGGTAGTGTCCTTACCCCTGGTCCGGGAGCCCAGGTTAAAGTCCCACATGCTCCAAAGGTGTGTAATAACAACAGGTTGATTAGAATAACATGTTGAAGTATGCAGAAGTGTTCAATTTCTTGATTTGTCCCTTCTTTTCCAGCTCTTCTGTATTGTCTTTCAGGCTGGAGTTGAGGACAGCTGGAACTCCCATTGACAGAAGCAGAATTGGTCTCTCATTCTCATCATTTTCAAGATGATATTCACCAGGAACACACCCCTGTAAAGGATCCTAATAATCTTTTAGGATCTGTTCAGCGCTTAGTGGCTTAGTGGGCTGTGAAATTCTGCACATTTCCTCTAGCACATTTAAGGTTATCAGTCCAAACATTTGGCTTGCTTCAGCTGAATTGAGTGAATCTTGCTTATTGATTACCATCTGGAACTCCAGATGTTCCTTTTTTCCAGTCCATTGGTCTCTCACCTTCACTTGTCCTCTTGGCTTGAGGATCATTCCATCATATAGACTCAACCTTAATTTCAAGGGCTTCGTTTTGGATCACCACCTTCAGCCACTTAGCGCAAGTCTGTGAAGTTCATGATATTGCATGAAGCACCTATGTCTGTCCAACACTTCACACTCACTTGATGCTCTCCTTCTGCAGTCATCCTTCTAAAAACCATTTATCACCTTAGACCTAATGATTTATGTTGTACAGACATTTGTCAGAATCATCTCTCCAGCAGCCACCTTTATGTGCACTTTTTACTTCTTTCTAGCTAGGCACTTAAAGTGATTAAGCTTCTTGTTTTCTAAGCACTGTTTTCCCACGTTGGATTCTCTTCCTTTATTTTTTGTGTGATATTCTGCTCAATATTTACTTCCTGTCATTTGGTCATGATATTTCTGCTGGCTTTTCTGCAAATCTTTTTTTTTCCCAGTCTGTTGTTCTTCTTAAGCCCGGAATTTGTCTCAGCATAAAGCATTGCCTGTTTTCTCACTATTAGGCTCTATTCAATTGGAATTGAATGAGGTTTATTGTCAAATAAAAACCAAAAGAACTGTGGATGCTGTAAATCAGGAACAAAAACAAAGTTGCTGGAAAAGCTCAGCAGGTCTGGCAGCCTCTGTGGTGGAGAAAACAGAGTTAACATTTTGGGTCGGGTGACCTGGTTTATTGTCACATGTACTCACCTGAGTACAGTGAGAAGTTTACATCGTTACTTACAGCACCATCTTAGGTACAAAGGTACTAGCTACAGAATCTTAGTTACAAAGCAGAAAAATAATGAATCAAAGTTAAAAGTTAAACATTACAGTCCTTCTTCCTAAAACATAGAAAAACTAAGCAACAGTTCAACACCGCAGTCTATAAGTGCTGGGCCCTCACTCCTCACAAGGGCTTGACCTCCCCCGCTTCATGTTCAACCTTGCCCACAGCCTCTGCACATAACAATGGCTTTCTTGAGAGTAACAGACATGCTCTCACAGTAGGGTCCATTCTGCCCAAAGCAATTCTACGACTCTTAAGATCATCTTTCACTTAACCAAACTTTCAGGTTTCAGTGCAGTCACATACTGATCAATTGTCTCCTTTTCCTTGAATTCTGACATTGAACAAGTACCATTAGTTTGGGCATTAAATGCCTTCAAAGCCTAGAAAGTCCTCTACTCTGTGAGATCCAGGCTGCAATACAGCTCGTAAAACTCTTTTATTATTATGGATAGCAAGGTTGCAACTTGTAAATGACTACGTTTTATTAATCCATTCTATTGCTGTTTCATAGTTTTGCCAGAAAGTGGAAACATTACAATTCTGTCTCGTATCTCTTTTCATTTTCACAGCAGCAGCACAGAGTGGAAACTGAACAGCCATTGTAGTTCATTCAACAAATCAAAGTTGCAGACGTTTTAAAACTTCTCTCTTGCTGTTTCTTTCAGTAACTTATAAGCAAAATAAGTTTGCTTATTCTTCTGAAAATCCACATGTTTCCAGCTGCACAACTCTGACACCATTTTACAAGAGATGTGTTTAGTGGCTGTGACAGACTGCACACAAAGACATTTACAGCAGATGTAGAGGTCACATGACTATAGCAAGACAGCCAGAACACACATTCGTCAGAGAAATTCATTCACATTCCCCATTTCCTTCATGACAAGATGTGAGAAATAGTCCTCACTGATGGTAATATGACAGAATCCTTTGAGATCAAGACAGGGATGTGTCATCTCCTCCACCCTTTTCTCTACCTTCATCACCAACTTTCTTCATCTTGTTGAGAACAAGCTTCCCAGTTGTATGGACATTGTCTATAGATGAACAGAAATCTTTTCAACTTCAACCAGTTGAAATCCAAGAAGAAAATGATACCGACTTCATCCGTGAAACTTCAGAATGCAGATGACCAACATCATCTCCGCACGCGCGGAAGAGAATCTTCGAGCCTCGCTTTATGCTTTATGGAAGCATACTAAAGAATTGGTCTTGACTTCAACCTCAAAGAATTTACCAACCTGTCCAGGTCAAGTTTTGGTCCATCACTCTATTAAGATCAACAGAGAAATTCTGCCAAAAGTAGAATATTTCCCCTACCTAGGAAACCACCTCTCATCCAAGACTGACATTGATGTGGAGATTCAATATCACATTGATATGCAAGCACCACTTTCGGATGCCCAAGGATGACAGACATTCGTATTGATACCAAGATTCTTGTGTATAAAGGTAGACATCCTTCCGACTCTTCTACATGGCACTGGAACTTAGAACATAGAACATAGAACATTACTGCGCAGTACAGGCCCTTCGGCCCTCGATGTTGCGCCGACCTGTGAAACCAATCTGAAGCCCATCTAACCTAAACTATTCCATTATCATCCATATGTTTATCCAATGACCATTTAAATGCCCTTAAAGTTGGCGAGTCTACTACTGTTGCAGGCAGGGCATTCCACGCCCTTACTACTCTCTGAGTAAAGAACCTACCTCTGACATCTGTCCTATATCTATCACCCCTCAATTTAAAGCTATGTCCCCTCGTGCTAGCCATCACCATCCGAGGAAAAAGGCTCCCACTGTCCACCCTATCTAATCCTCTGATCATCTTGTATGTCTCTAT
>NW_025969213.1:0-16507 GCF_021869965.1 Rhincodon typus
TGGGAAAGGTAGGTGGTACGGTGATAGGTGAGTGCAGTTAGGCAGTGGTGGGGATTGGTCAGTGAGGTGGGAGGAGCGGATAGGTGGCAGAGAAGACTGATAGGTCAAACAGGCGGGAATGAGAGGGAGGGTTGATCATGGGATCAGGCCGGGGTGATTTTGAAACTAGTAAAGTTGAAGTGGTTTGCGACTGGAAGGTGTTGTCATTTGTCGCGAACAGAGCGCAGGTGCTCTACAAAGCGGTTTCCCAGCCTCCACTTGGTCTCACTGATGTAGAGGAGGCCACTTCGGGAGCAGCAGATGCAGTAGACCACATTAGTGGAAGTGCAGGTGAACATTGTCTGACGTGGAAGGTTTTTTTGGGTCCTTGGATGGAGGCGTAGGGGCAGGTGTAGCACTTCCTGCGGTTGCAGGGAAAGGTGGTGGGGCTAGTGGAGAGTGTGGAGCGGACGAGGGAGTCGCGGAAAGAGCAGTCCCTATGGAAGGCAGATAGGGATGGGGAGGGAAATATATCCTTCGTAGTGGGGTCAGATTGCAGGTGGCGGAGAATGATACGTTGAATCCGGAGGTTAGTGGGGTGATGTGTGAGGACAAGGGGGATTCTGTCTTTGTTTTTGTTGTGAGAGGAGATGTGAGGGCAGAGGTGCAGGAAACGCAAGAGATGCGATCGAGAGCATTTTCGACCCCTGAAGGGGGAGAAGTTGCGGTCCTTGAAATAAGAGAACATCTGGGATGATCGGGAGTGGACCGCCCCATCTTGGGAGTGCTCGCGGCGGATGCGGAGGAATTGGGAGTAGGGGATTGCATTCTTGCAGGTAAGTGGGAAAGGGGTATCTGGGTAGTTATCTTAGGTGAAAGAATCCTACAGCAGTAATCTGCTCATGCAAACAATCTGCAAAAAAAAAAAATTTGCACTAACTTCCAATTAATAGATTACCATATCAAATGGTCAGTCTCGTATTACTGTTGCAGGACAATGCTGTGTGCAATTTGGTTCCTGGTTTTTCTAAATTTCTACACAGTGACTACACTTCAAAAGTATTCACCGGTTGGTAAGGACACTTGGACACCCTCTGAGCATGAAAGACACAGTTGCAATCAAGTTTATCTTTATGATGGGAAAGCTTTTCACACGATCATACTTTGCTCAAGTAATTGCTTGGAAGGAAACTTTCAGACATCATAGACAGAGAACAAAGAACAAAGAACAAAGAAAATTACAGCACAGGAACAGGCCCTTTGGCCCTCCAAGCCTGCGCCGATCAACATCCTCTATCTAAACCTGTTGCCTATTTTCCAAGGATCTGTATCCCTCTGCTCCCTGCCCATTCATGTATCTGTCTAGCTACATCTTAAGTGACGCTATCGTGCCCGCCTTTACCATCTCCGCTGGCAATGCGTTCCAGGCACCCACCACCCTCTGCATAAAGAACTTTCCACGCATATCTCCCTTAAACTTTTCCCCTCTCACCTTGAAATCGTGACTCCTAGTAATTGAGTTCTCCACTCTGGGAAAAAGCTTCTTGCTATCGACCCTGTCTACACCTCTCATGATTTTGTAGGCCTCAGTCAGGTCCCCCCTCAACCTCCGTCTTTCTAATGTAAATAATCCTAATCTACTCAACCTCTCTTCATAGCTAGTGCCCTCCATACCAAGCAACATCCTGGTGAACCTCCTCTGCACCCTGTCCAAAGCATCCACATCCTTTTGGTAATGTGGCGACCAGAACTGTACGCAGTATTCCAAAGTCCTATACAACTGTAACATGACCTGCCAACTCTTGTATTCAGTACCCCGTCCAATGAATGAAAGCATGCCGTATGCCTTCTTGACCACTCTATCCACCTGCATTGCCACCTTCAGGGTACAATGGACCTGAACACCCAGATCTCTCTGTGCATCAATTTTCCCCAGGGCTTTTCCATTTACCGTATAGTTCGCTCTTGAATTGGATCTTCCAAAATGCATCGCCTTGCATTTGCCTGGATTGAACTCCATGTGCCATTTTTCCGCCCAACTCTCCAATCTGTCTATATTCTGCTGCATTCTCCGACAGTCCCCTTCACTATCTGCTACTCCACCAATCCTAGTGTCATCTGCAAACTTGCTAATCAGACCATCTATACCTTCCTCCAGATCATTTATGTATATCACAAACAACAGTGGTCCCAACAGGGATCCCTGTGGAATACCACTGGTCACAGTTCTCCATTTTGAGAAACTCCCTTCCACTACAACTCTGTCTCCTGTTGCCCAGCCAGTTCTCTATCCATCTAGCTAGTACACCCTGGACCCCATGCGACTTCACTTTCTCCATCAGCCTACCATGGGGAACCTTATCAAATGCCTTAATGAAGTCCATGTATATGACATCCACAGCCCTTCCCTCATCTATCAACTTTGTCACTTCCTCAAAGAATTCTATCAAGTTGGTAAGACATGACCTTCCCTGCACAAAACCATGCTGCCTATCACTAATAAGCCCATTTTCTTCCAAATGTAAATAGATCCTATCCCTCAGTATCTTCTCCAGCAGCTTCCCCACCACTGACGTCAGGCTCACCGGTCTATAATTTCCTGGATTATCCTTGCTACCCTTCTTAAACAAGGGGACAACATTAGCAATTTTCCAGTCCTCCGGAACCTCACCCGTGCTCAAGGATGCTGCAAAGATATCTGTTAAGGCCCCAGCTATTTCCTCTCTCACTTCCCTCAGTAACCTGGGATAGATCCACCCTAATGCCTTTTAGAATAACCAACACTTCCCCCCCCCCTCCTCATGCTGACTTGACCTAGACTAATCAAACATCTATCCCTAACCTCAACATCCATCATGTCCCTCTCCTCAGTGAATACTGACGCAAAATACTCATTAAGAATCTCACTCATTTCCTCTGACTCCTCGCATAACTTCCCTCCTTTGTCCTTGAGTGGACCAACCCTTTCTCTAGTTACCCTCTTGCTCCTTATGTATGAATAAAAGGCTTTGGGATTTTCCTTAACCCTGTTTGCTAAAGATATTTCATGACCCCTTTTAGCCCTCTTAATTCCTCGTTTCAGATTGGTCCTACTTTCCCAATATTCTTCCAAAGCTTCGCCTGTTTTCAGTCGCCTAGACCTTATGAATGCTTCCTTTTTCCTCTTTGCTAGTCTCACAATTTCACCTGTCATCCATGGTTCCCTAATCTTGCCCTTTCTATCCCTCATTTTCACAGGGACATGTCAGTCCTGCACTCTAATCAACCTCTCTTTAAAAGCCTCCCACATATCAAATGTGGATTTACCCTCAAACAGCTGCTCCCAATCCACATTCCCCAGCTCCTGTCGAATTTTGCTATAGTTGGCCTTCCCCCAATTTAGCACTCTTCCTTTAGGACCACTCTCATCTTTGTCCATCAGTATTCTAAAACTTACAGAATTGTGATCACTATTCCCAAAGTAATCCCCTCCTGAAACTTCAACCACCTGGCCAGGCTCATTCCCCAACACCAGGTCCGGCATGGCCCCTTCCCGAGTTGGACTATTTACATACTGCTCTAGAAAACCCTCCTGGATGCTCCTTACAAATTCTGCTCCATCTAAACCCCTAACACTAAGTGAATCCCAGTCAATGTTGGGAAAATTAAAATCTCCCATCACCACCACCCTGTTGCTCCTACATCTTTCCATAATCTGTCTATATATTTGTGCCTCTAGCTCATGCTCGCTGTTGGGAGGGCTGTAGTATGGCCCCAACGTTGTTATCGCACCCTTCCTATTTCTGAGCTCTGCCCATATTGCCTCACTGCTCGAATTCTCCATAGTGCCCTCCTTCAGCACAGCTGTGGTATCCTCTTTGAAATATCTGACCTGAAATGTCACATGAATTCTATTGATCTCTCATTGCAAGTTCCATAGCAAACTATCAGAACTGACAGGGAAGCAATGCAGATGGCCATTGAAACACCAACAGCAGTGGGATGCTAAGAGATCCATAAAAATTACAATGAGAAACATTTATTGCAAGAGGATTTGAACACAAGTTAAAAATACATCTTGCTATAATTGTAATACTGGTGTTAAATTTCTGTCTTCATACCCAAGGAAGGATTATACTTGCCATAAAAAGAGTGCCACAAAAGTTCACCAGAATATCTATTGGGATGGTGGAATTGTCCTCCAAGGAGGAATTGAGGACACTGGGCCTGATTTCACTGATGGATACAAAACTCTTATGGGGCTTGATAGGGCAGATGCAAGGAGGATGTTTCCCCTGGTTTGGTCATCACAAACTCACCCAAGGCATTAATACATATTGTAAATAAGGTGAGCCCAGCACTGATCCCGGTCACACTCCACTAATTACAGGTTGCCATCCTGAAAATGACCCCTTTATCCAAATTCTGTCTTCTATTAACTAGCCAACTGTCAAACCATGCTAATTGGGCAGCTTAGTGTGTTCAGGTACAGGTCACCCCTACAGCAAGTAAGTTCATAATCTTATTAAGTAGCCTAATGTGAGGTACCTTATCAAACACCTTCTGAAAGACCAAATAGATTACATCCTCTACTTCCTCTTTATGTATTCTCTTGTTATCTCCCCAAGGAACTGTAATAAATTTGTCAGGCGTGACCATCTTTGTGAAGTCATGCTGACTCTGCTTGATCATAAATTTCAAATTGATCTTCTCTTACATCCTTTAGAAATAGACAAATATTTTCACAGTGACAGATGTTAAGTTAACTGGCCTATAATTACCTAATTCTTTTTATCTCCTCTTTTTAAATAAAAGGTGTTACTTTGGCAGTTTTACAATTCTCTAGGCATATTCTTATTTGCTTAATATCATGCAAGAATAACAGAAGCAAATGTGCTACAATAAAAATATTCTGATAGTATTTGGTGTTTGAATATTTTCATTCTTTTAAAAGAAGTAAAGTCAACTCAGAAGACAGAAGGGAGTCAGAAGACATCACAGCAGGTAAAGTCAATTAATTTATCATACTTCTGCCATCGGCCGGTTTACTTGCTGTAGGAGTGACTTGTACCTGAAAACACTGAGCTGCCCATACCTGCTTACAAGATTGCAGACAGAAGCTAAGCAAAATTAAGCAGCCTGCTCACAGTGAAATAAAAATGATCTACTCATAGAAGTTGGTTTCAATACATAACCAGGACATAATACAAGCCTTAAAAAAAATTTAAGCTTAGATGTAAAGATTAACTAGCCTTAGAAGACACCTTCTCTTATGCCCTGAGCAAGAAGATTGATCACAATCCATAAGTTACAAATTGCCGACAGTATAAGTAGTTGTATAACATCACACTCAATTAACTTTATAACAGAAGTTAACTTTATAGCAATTAGTTAAAACTAACTGATTTTTTATTTTTACATTATGTAATTGCCCTGCCACTTTCAATGATTTGTGCATATATACACCCAAATCCCTCCACTCCTGCATCCTCCCCTTAGAACTGTACCCCCTATTTTATATTGTCTTTCAACATTGTTCCTCCCAGAATGCACCACCTCACACTTCTTGGCATGGGCAGCAGATGAGTTTCAATCTGCCCACTCCAACATGTCTATTACTTCTGGAATTCTATGCTGTCCTCCACAGAATTTACAATTTTTCCAAGTTTTGTGTCATCTGCAAACTTTGAAATTGACCTCTGCACACTAAGATCTAGAGGAATATGAGTTATTCATTTTTTAAATCCAATGACTTGTATGAAAATGATCACTTTGCTTTACAAATGAAAACTCAACTATGTATTGAAATCAGGATTCAATCTATCTAGTCCAAAACATGACCTGCAGCAATCTTTACAAGAAAGATGTACCGGCTCAAAAAGCTACAACTGACCGGTAACAGCTCTGTTCCGATAAAGATCCTTGGGTTAAACATCAGCTCTCTAAAAAATAGTAAGCCTTACTATCAGGTTATATTGAAAATATGCTGCTTCAGGAAAAATGAAAAAGTTTTGCATTGAAGACGTTTGTCGAGGTTTTACATCTGGCACAAGCAGATATTGACCAGTTGCGGACTCAAGGTGCAGTCAGTATGGTAAAAAACACTATGTCACAAATCGAGTAATACGAAATATAAATTTCAGTGTCAGTGCGATGCCAAGTATGTAGGCCGAATGATGCACAGATTGGGAGATCACATCAAATGGAATGTCCTCTTCAGATGTTCCAAACAGGCAAGGTACTGACTGTACCGTATCAACCTGTGCTTGTAAAACTCAAAACGAGCATCAACTTTAGACAGGATTCCAAGTTTCAGCAATATTTGTTAAATATTCCTGGGGCTGCTAAGAATTTTGCTGAAAATTAATTTAGAACTGTCAGTCAGGCTCACAGTGCGGCACATTTGCATGTTCTGGAGGCTACATATCCAAATACATAGGGCTCAATAGTTCGCAAACAGAAAGAACATGTGCACACTGCACCTGTATCAATTCAACAAAACAGATGACAGTCATTCTGTGATTCATATCTCAGAGTAATGCCTTGGCAAAATCAGAGTCAGCCTGTCTGGTTTGTAATTTAAATAAAGCTTGGCAGTTAACTGTCAGTCACCAACAAACTAGTGCATTCTCTATCACAATGCTTCAATCAGAGTTCACTTGCTAACCAGTCAGCACTCTCCCCTCATACAACATATGTTTTTTTCATGTAAATGTTTTCCATTTACATTGGTATTGCCTGCAAATTAACATTTACTTACACTTCCAAGTTAGAAGGTTGTGCGAGGATTCATGCCTCAGTGCAAAAGCTAAGTACAGACTAGATGAACACTCAGAAGTATTTTTCAAATAGCTGTTAAAGTGAGTCCAATATATCTGTTCAGTTTGGTTACAGGCAAGTTAAAAGAAAAAGTGTTTTCTTTGAGGAGGAACAGGGAATTCCCCCAAACACGGCTTCATCTCTCAACTGACATTATGAAAAACAAAATAATTGGCCATTTCCTATCTAAAAAGGGAGAACACACTAGGAGATGGGGAGAAAGCTGGGACTGGCATGAGGTAAATTGATTCTTTGACCGACAGCACAAACACAATGGACTTAATAGTATACTTCTGTGACGCAACCATTCTGTGGTCCTATTTCATTTTCTATTTATTTGGACCTTTGTCTGAAAATTGGTTGTAGCATTTATTCTCAGAATAACAATACCAACACTGTTTAAGATGCCAAATAAAAGCTTTTTAATGCCGAGTAAAATTGCATTAAGCTTCAAATTTAAATCCTCCTGCTGTCCTTACACTAAACTAATTTACATAAATTTTAATTAGAGGATGCAATTTCTTACCAAGTTTATCAGCCTTCTCATAGCATGTTCGTGCGAACAGATGCATTCACAAGGATCATATCCTCCTTCTGCCATGGCAGGACCACGTTCCTTCACCCAGACTCTAATATTGAAAGCAATGAGAACAATTACAATAGAAATAATATAACACAAATCCAATTTTGCCAACCAGTAATGTACTATTTTAATGACTTCAAATTTGTAATTTGTAGCTTAATTATCAAATCAATAAAATGGTTGAAAAGACAGAGGCCAACAGTGCAAGTCCAAGGTTTGTGAAATTACATTGCTCATTACATATGTATGCGTATCATATATAGTTTAGTTTTGGAACTGATGAGACCATATTAGGGAGTTTCATAAAAGATCTGGCAGTCAAATTAAACACCAAAAATAAGCTTACGTAAAATGAGTTATGCCCAAAATGTAGTTGCCCAATTCTAATCAGACATCGCTATGACATATGTCCATAGCAACACTTTTTAAACTCATTAATAGGATGTGGGTCACTAGCAAGGTCAGCATTTACTGACAACCCGTAGCTGCCCTGGAGAAGGAGAGTGAGCCGTCTTCTTGAACAGCTGCAATTTGGGGGCGAAAACACTTAAGTAGGGAATTCTGGCCTTCTGACCTAGCAACAGTATAGGAGTGGCAATATATTTCAAGTCAATATGGCATGTCACTTGGAGGCGAGTTTGAAGGCTGTGATGTTTCCATATGGCTGTCTGCTCTTCCAGAAAGTCACGGATTTGCAACGCATTACTGAAGAAGCTTTAGCATTCTATTATACTCTACCTTGTGACATTTGATACCGTAAAAGCTATGGGCATCTGGAGCTGAGTCACTTATCACAGAATACTTAGCCTTTCAACTACTCTTGAAGCACAAGTCATCCCAAAGATTTTGAGGGGATTCAGCAATGGCCACTGAATGTCAAGGGGAGGTGATCAGGCTTTCTCTGCCAGAAACGGTCATAGTTTGGCACAAATCTTAATTGCTGCTGTTAGTGTAGCATAGATGTTTTCCAAACCTTGCTGCATGTAGGCATGAACTGTTTTATTACCCAAGGCGTTTATGAAAGAAACAGAACACTCATTTGATTAAAGCGTGAATGAACATTCTCAATTCTGAACTTACATTGGAGCGATGATTGTTGAAGATGTCTGCACCTCAAAAACTCCCTTAGGACTTAGTGCAGCAAAGTTCTGATTAAGTTTACTGTTTCCGCAACAGGCATAATCATGTTCCTTATGTTGGTAATGTATTAAATTTAACCTCCTCCCTCCTCCCCTTCAACTTCAAGCCCCTGCATTCACTAAACTCATTAAATAACGTCCTCTTCTGGTCTTCACCATACGCTTCCCTACCATTCCATAAGGCACCATTTGTGTCAGCTTTCAATTATTTCAGTTCCAATATCTGGAATTCCTTCCCCAAACATACTTTTCTCTGCCCCATAAAAACTTTCTCAACGTTTTTTTTGCAGCAAGATTTGGATTGGAGCTAAGCAGCTTTTAGCCATTTCCAATTATCAAGTATTTTCAGTTATTTAATCCCAGGCCTGATGTGCCTTCTTGGGACCATGTAAGAATTTCTATGGGGTCTTTTTTTTTATCCCTTAAGCAACATAATTGAAATTGTCAGAAGACATTGGCATAGTGGTTAATAACACTGAACTATTAATCCGGGTGAATGCTCTGGGGACATGGGTTCAAACCTTACTAAAGCAGATGGTGAAACTTGAATTCAGTAAAAATCTGAAGTAAAAAGCTAACCTAATGGCAATAATGATTGTGTTAAAAAACCATCTGTTCCACTAATGTCCTCCAGGGAATGAAATTTGCTGTCCTTACTTGGTCTAGTCTATATGCGACTCCAGAGCCACAGCAATATTGTTGACTGTCAACTGCCTTCTGGGTACTTAAGGATGGGTAATAAAATGCTGGCTTATCCAGTGACATCCACAACTCATGAATGAATTAAAAAAAGGATTATCATGGTTATTTATTTCATCATATGTTGTGGGAACTTGCATGCAAACTCTCTGCCATTCCCTGCATTTTAGTATCTTCACTTCAAAAGTATTGTTCTTAGCAGCAAACGCCTTGTAATATATCACAAACATAAAAGTCTTTTTTCTGTAAAACGTTGGTGTTTAACGGAACGTTCGGCTCATTTTGTACAAAAAGAGAAAATAATTCAGAGAAACAAGTCAACTGAGGCTTTTCAAAACAGCTGCACAGTATGTAAATTTTGGGGCAGTTATTTATAAACCTCTCGCCCCATCGGAAGGAAAATTTGAACAGAAACCGAAGACTTTCACCAGCAGTTCTTCAAATCTATTTTTGAAGGTATGTAAGATTTCGCTATTTCCTTCCATATTACACCAATTGTCAATGGTAGTTTGAAGGTTTAAACACATGATACGATTGACACATACACAGAATAAACAGTTCGTTAAAGTGATGATACACAATGTGGACGTTAAATAGCAATTCAGACTTCCCGCATACTGTTGAAATGTGTTGACTCAACACCCCTCCCTCTCCGCAAACTGTAAGAAAAATATTATGCCGTAATCTAGTCTCCACTAGATTATAACAGAGCAACACCGTCCAGACGTAGCTTCGGTCCATCGGTATTTATTTAGAAGCTTGCGAACTGGTAAATCTACACGACAGCTTTTTAAAAACTTTCACTTTCTTTCAACAAACACTATAGTGTGAACAAAGTAGTTAAGTAAAGGCTTAACGACGAGAAACTAACGCAGTTGGTCAAAAACAAATAAAACTAAACATCAACTTCAGTTGCCTCGCGTGACTGTCTAATTACATTCCAGAAACATGACAACTATGCTATTAACGACAAAAGAATAAAATCCCCATCTGAGATATCAACACATTGGCAACCACATCGAGCCGACCCGGGTTTACAGATACATTCCTTTTGCAGAGTTGACCGGTTCCCAGCACTGCCACGGGATCTCACAACCCCTCCAAAATACAGCAACCGCGATTGCTGCAGATGCTGTCAGAACGCTCTGGGCTCACATTCTCTTACCGGGCTCACGTTCTCCACCACGACCTGTCCCTACCGTCGGTAGCGAATGCTCCACTGTTTGGACTCAATACCAACAAGTGCGTCACCAGGAAAGGGGCGGAGCCGGAGCCGGAGCCGGATCTTCCGCCTTCCCTTCATGTACTCGCGCACTCTGTACCCGCGCGGCAGCGACCGTAAAACGGCCAGGGGAGCGCGCGTTTGGAGACAACCTCCTGCATGGTCCCAGTTAGAAAGACCCTCTGAGACAGTACAGACATTGAGACCATCATTATAATGCAGCCTATCGAATGTGAACATGATGTGCATTAAAAAGAAACCAGTGATTTAAACTATTTGGGGCGATGTTAACTTGACATTTAAGAAGTAACTTGCAGGGCAGCACTCCACAACTAGCAAATTCCGAAGACAACAGTAGGGGGCGGAGTGTTCCGTTGTTCGGGGTCTGAAACGTGGCTGGTTTCGGTTGGTCTATGTTCCCGAGGTGTTGGGAACAGTGGATGGGACTTGCTGCGGCTGAGCGGGGTGGGCTGAAAGGGTGGGGTTAATGACGACACGGAGGGGGAGGAAGTGTGTGGAATGTTGGTGTTTTGGCCGGAAGTTTGTAGAAAAGTGGATGGTTGATGTGTGATTTGAGCTGTTGTTAGCTCCCAGCATTTTACTTCCTCGATTATTTTACGCTGCTTAATGGCTCGAGTGAAGTTTTCTTGGTGCGATGTGGTTGAACAACTATGTCTGTTTCTTGCCCCTCATCCCCTCCTCCCAGTTTCTTCCCAAACGTCATGTGGATTAGAGCGAGGTAATGCATACATCTTTTTGGGGTTGAGGAATTGAGAATGAGCCCTCAATGAGAGACCTGTAGGTTCAAAAACACAGGTCAATACCCTGGAGGTGCAGTCGTGGGTGGAGAAAGTCTTTAAAACATCAGCGTTAAAAAGAAAGACAATCTCGAAAGAAAAACAGAAATTGTAGGAAAAGCTCAGCAGGTCTGGTAGTATCCGTGGAGAGAAAGTAGAGTTAACCTTTCGAGTCCGGTGACCTTTCAGGACTGGATCTCATGCGGCGAGAAAGATGATCCAGACATGAGTAAATTTCTTCAGTGTTTTCCCTCGAGTGTATTTTGAATTTTAAAAGCCAGAAACTTCTCTCTTCGAATTAAATATTTGCACTCAGGGGTATATTTATATGATGTGTAGAAATTTTCTTTAAACAAAATGTTTGGAGAAAAGCAATAGAATGTTAAAACATGATAGAGATTCATGTTTGAAAAATGAAAACCTCATACTTTAATATTAAGCCATCACTTAGTCTACCAATGCTTCTTCATAAATTCTCAAATTTGTACCATTATAATTTAATATAATATCATCTTCAAACTTGGGTGTCTGTTCCTTCATCTAAGTTGTAGATATATGTCGAAAAGCTACCTGCCTCAGTTAGCTGAGTGTCCTGAGGTCCCACTTGTCGACTTCAGGAAATCAAGCACTTCATCTCAAATTACTGTAAGGTGCTTCCAAACCAATTGCCAATACCTGTCATAAGGTTGCCTCCAATTCCACAGAAATTGATTTTTGATTATCTTTTTTGAGAACCCTTTTGTCAAATATCTGTAGAAGATCATTTAGAGAAAGTAGATAGAATATTCAAGACTACCGCACCTTTAAGCTACATACCAACCCAAAACTCCTCAGTGAAGGTATGCATAAGTTGGTCCCTTTAAATTATCTCCTATAGGTGCTGTTGCCAAAAAAAGACTGCTGACTTTGTTAAGACCATATGACATGGGAGCAGAAGTAAACTATTCATCCCAGTGAACTTGCTCCACCATTCAGTGAGATCGTGGTTGATGTGATAGTGCTCATACTTACCTGCCTTTTCCCCAAAACCCTTGATTCCCTTACTGATTAAACATTTATTTCAGCTTTGACTGCCCAATAGCTCTGACTTCAATAATCATGAAGTGCTTCGAGAGGCTGGTCATGGCCCACATCAACTCCATTCTCCCAACCTGCCTTGATCCCCTACAGTTACCTACCGACTTAACAGATCCACAGAGCATGCCATATCCCTAACTCTGCACTCATCCCTAGACCATCTGGACAACAGACACCTATGTCAGACTCTTGCTCATTGACTACAGCTCTGCCTTCAACACCATTTTCCCCTTCAGACTGATCTCAAAACTGCGTGAACTTGGTCTTGACTCTGCCCTCTGCAATTGAATCCTCAGCATTTTGACCCATAGGCTGCAATCAGTGAGGGTAGGTAACTGCACCTCCTCCACAACAACACTCAATTTTGGAGCCCCCCAAGGATGCATCCTCAGCCCTCTACTGTACTCCCTGTACACCAATGACTGTGTTGCCAAATTCCGAACAAATGCCATCTTCAAGTCGCTGATGACACCACCATAGTGGGACAGATATATAACAACGACGAGTCACAGTACAGTAGAGAGATAAAGGGCTTAGTAATGTGGTGCAGCGAAAATAATCTGTCTCTCAATGCAAAACTAAAGAACTGATCATCAACTTCAGAAAGAAAGGAGGAGAACACGCCCCCATCTACATCATTGGAACTGATGTTGAGAGAGTGAACAGCATTAAGTTCCTCGGAGTGATGATAACTGACGACCTGTCCTAGACTTCCCACATAAATGTGACAGTCAAAAAGGCACAACAACGCCTCTTCCTAGGGCAGCTCAGGAAATTTGGCATGTCCATAAGGTCCCTCACCAACTTCTACAGATGCACCATTGAAAGCATACTGTCTGGATGCATAACAGCCTGGTATGGCAACTGCTCTGCCCAGGACTGTAAGAAACTACAGAAGGTTGTGTGCATAGCCCAGACCATCACGGAAGCCAACTTTCCATCCATGGACTCTATTTACACGGCTCGTTGCCATGGCCAACATCATCAAAGACCCATCTCACCCTGGTAATGACCTCCAACGACCTCTTCCGTCAGGCAGAAGATACAGAATCCTGAACACGCACAAGCAGGTTCAGGAACAGCTTCTTTCTGGCCTTTATATACTGTTGAATTGACTCTAACCTCAAATAATGTAATTTGCAATTAACTCCGTATGTCTCTAAATCTTTTTGTTCTGTACATCCTTTGCTTGCTGTGATCTGCCTGCACTGCTCTTAAACAAAGCTTTTCACTGTATTTTGGTAGGTGACAATAAAATCAATCCTAAACATACTGACCCAGCTCAACAGCCTTCTGTGGTAAAGAATTCCACAGATTCACAATCCTCAGAGAAGAAATTCCTCCTCATTTCTGTTTTAAATTCATTCTGAGATTGTACAGTCTGATCCCAGACTCTCTCATAACGGGAAACAATCTGCATCTACCCTGTCAACTTCTTGTAAGAATCTTGTATGTTTCAAAGAAGTTGCCTTTCATTCTTCTTATTTCAACGGGCCCAATTATTTGATCTCTCGTCAGAAGGCAGTCCCTCTGTACCTGGTATCAGCCTAGTACTACTTACGTCTGCCTCCAATACCAGTGTACCTCCCATTGGATCAGGGGCCCAAAACTTCAGTTTTCCAACTGTGCTCTGATTAGTGCCTTGCATAGTTTTAGCAAAACCTCCTTCCTTCCTAATTCCATTCCCTTTGTAGTGAAGACTAACATTCCATTTGCCTTCCCAATTAGCAGCTTTGTAATTCACGGACAAGAATCTCAAATCCTTCTGTAGCTTTCTGCAGTCTTTCATCATTTAAATAATATTCATCTCTATTCCTGTGAAAATGCATAAACTCATATTCCCTCATCTTATATGCCATCTCCTCTAGTTGTTTCTGACCCAAGTTCTTCCTTCTCAAACTGAATGCTAAATTCTACCATGTTTTAGATACTGTTCCTGAAGGCATCTTTTACTCTGACATCATTACATATTGCCAGATCGAAAAATAGCCTGATCCCTGGTTGGATCCACAACACATTGTTATAGAGTTATACAGCATGGAAACAGACCTTTCAGATCAACTCAGCTTTGTAAAGCAAGTTTCCCAACCTAAAGTAGTCCCATTAGCCTGCATTTGGCCCATATCCCTCTAAATCTTTCCTATTCATGTACCTATCCAAATGTCTTCTAACTGTTGTAACTGTACCTGCATCAACCACTTCCTCTGGCAGTTCATTCCATGTATGAACCACACTCTATGTGAAAAAGTTGCCCCTCAGGTCCCTTATAAATCTTTCTCCTCTCACCTTAAAAATATGCCCCATAGTTTTGAACTCCCCCCACCGTAGGGAATAGATCTTTGCTATTCACATTATCTGTGCCCCTCATAATTTTATAACTTCTATAAGGTCACCATTCAGCCTCCTACACTCCTGTGGAAAAAGTCCTAGCCAATCCATATAACTCAAACCCTGTGGTCCTGGCAACATCCTGGTAAAGCTTTTCTGAACCTCCTCCAATTGAATAATATCCTTCCTATTAGCAGGGTGATCAGAAGTACACACAGTACTCCAAAAGTGGCTTCACCAATGTCCAGTACAACCCCAACATGTCATCCTAACTCCTATACTCAATGGTCTGAGCAATGAAGGCAAGCATGCTAAACACCTTCTTAACCATCCTGTCTACCTGTGATGCAACTTTCAAAGAACTATGTGCCTGAACTACTAGGTCTCTCTGTTTCACAATGCTACCCAGGGCTCTACCATTAACTGTATAAGTCTTGCCATTGTTTATTTAACAAAAATGCAATATCCTGCATTTATCAAAATTAACCTCCATCTGCCACTCTTCAGCCCATTGGCCCAATTGATCAAGATCCCTTTGTAATCTTCACTGTTGACTATACCGCCAATTTTGGTGTTATTTTGGTGTTATGCAAACTTACTAACCATGCCTCCTAAATTCCCATCCAAGTTGTTTGTATAAATTACAAACAAAATTAGACCCAGCACTAATCCTTGCGGAACACTGCTGGTCAAAGGTTTCCAGTCACCAGCACATCTATCTCCCTCCATCAATCCAATTTTGTATCCAATTGGCAGGGTCTCCCTGAATCCCATGTGATCTAACTTTACTATTTAGTCTACCATGTGGAACCTTATCAAAGGCTTTACTAAAGTCCATGTAGACAACATCTACCAATCTACCACTTTGCTCTTATCAATTTTTTTGGTTGCTTCTTCAAAACACGATTTCCGATCCATAAAGCCGTGCTGACTACCCCTAATCAGTCCTGCCTCTCCAAATGCATGTAAATCCTATCTATCAGAATCACCTCCAACAACTTACCCACACTGGTTCAAAGTCACAGATCTATAGTTTCCAGGCTTCTCCTTACAGCCTTTCTGAAATAAAGGCACAACATTTGCCACCCTCCAGTCCCCTAGCATCTCACCTGTGGTTGTAGATGATACAAATATCTCTGCTAGGGGCCTTGCAATTTCTTCCTTAACTTGCCACAATGTCCTGGGAAGCACTAGATCAGGTCCCGAAGATTTATCCTTCTTTGAGTATTTTAAGACCTCCAGTAGTTCCTCTTCTGTAATACATTGAATGAATTTTCCTCTGCCAACCTGACTATCCCAATCTACATGAGATTAAAGTCACCCATGATTAAATTACTGCCCTTGTCACATGCCTTCATTATCTCTTGACGTTGTTCTGTCACTGTGTAGCTGCTGTTACACGGTCTGTAGACTACTATCAGCATTGTCTTGCCTTTTTTACATCTTACATCCATATGGATTCTACATCTTTTGATTCTTAATATTGTACTCATTCAATCCCATACCAACAATGCTACCCCAACAGCCTTTCTTACCTGCCTGTACTTTCGAATAGTCACGTATCCTTAAATATTTCATTTACAGCTTTGATTTCTTTATAACCATGTCTCTGTTATGGTGATAAGATTATACCTATTAACCTGTATCTGCGTAGTTAATTAATTTATTTTGTTTCAAATATTATGTGCATTCAAACAAAGAGTCACTAATTTTGCTTATATTTCCTGTTATTTCTCCTTTACATCCTATTGCTGCTGTTTTTCTATGTTTGTATCCTTTGTCAATTTCTGTCCTACTCTGGGTATTGTTACCCAAAAAGCTGCCCTGTAATTCTGCCATATCCTGTTGCTATGGAAGCCTACATTTCCCCTCTCCAAAATCTTAC
>NW_025969214.1:0-16503 GCF_021869965.1 Rhincodon typus
ATGGAGTCAATGGGTGGAAGGTTGGTTTGTGTGATGGAGATGGAGTCGATCGGTGGAAGATTGAATACCAGGGAATGATACCCAGTGTCTTGCACATGATCTATCCCTCAGCCAAAACCACTAAACATCATCCTCACATTCTTTGGGAGATCTTGCTGTTTGCAACTGACCTGCACTGATTCCCATTTTCCAGTACATCAAAAGTGGCCAATACACTGACATTTATTTTGTTTATTTTTCTTTCTATATCTAATTCAAGTCTAATGCATCCTAATGGGATGATGCCTATTTGAAGTTTCTGTACAGACTCGATGGGCTGAATGTCCTCATTCTGTGCTCCACTCTTGATCCTGTGATTTCCTTCTTTGCTGTTTCTTTTGCTTTCTTTTACAATCCTCAATTCACAATGAATCCTCAATTCACAATGAATCCTCAATTCACAATGAATCCTCAATTCACAATGAATCCTCAATTCTCAATGACTGTTGGGTGTTTGCACTTGTTAAGGTTCCCTATGGCCTATTACCTTTATCACACATTATCAGCTCACACCTCTCACAATTTGTTGGTCTGATATATTTTTTAAAATTTAAGTCAACTTGTACCGACTTATTATGACTTGAACCTAGCCCTTAAATCGAAGGGTGATTAGATGTCGCACTCAGCATTCCTGGGTCATTATCTTTCCTCATTTCAATGCATTATTTCACTTGATTTTAAGAAAAGAAGTTGTATTTAAACTCCTTTCTCACCTGGCTAAAGATTTCCTTTGCTATTGGTTGTGTTTGTGACCTGTCTGACCGCCTGCATCTCTCTGTCACTGTTTATATCTGGAATTCACAAGAATAAACACAAAAACATAGAAAGTAGGAGCAGGAGTAGGCCATTCAGCCCTTCGTGCCTGGTCCATCATTCATTATGATCTTGGCTAATCATCAAATGCAGTACTCTTCTCCCGTTTTCATCCCATACCTTTTGATCCCTTTAGCCCTATGAAATATATCTAATTCCTTTTTCAAACCTTGAATATTTTGGTCTTGTAAAGACCTCCTGCGATAGAGATTTCCACAGACTCACACTCTCTGGGAGGAAAAATTTCTCCTCATCTCAATCCTAAATGGCCTACTCCCAATCCTTAGTCTGTAATTCCAGGTTCTGGACTGCCCAGTCTTTGGGAACAGCCTGAATTTACCCTGTCTAGTCATTTTAGAATTATATAGCTTTCTATAAAATACCCCTTCATTCTTTTTAAATCCCACTGAAAACAGACCTAACTGATCCAGAACCTCTTCATACACGACCTAACAGGAGACCAAAAACTTGATAAAGGAGGTAGGCTTTAAAATATGTCTTTAAAGAGAAGAAAGAAAGACAGAGAGTAACAGGAAGGGAATTTCACAACTTAAACACGAAGCATCAAATAACATGTTAATGTTTCATATGCTAATCTTTACACAGCCCCATTTCAGATTGACTGAAAGAGGAAGAAAGGAACATGCATTGTTACAGTGAGGGTACATCCTCAGGAGATTCCATGGTGTATTACACAGTCAATGAATTGCTTTTCAACTGCAATCATTGAGGATTTTTTTGCAGGCAATATGATCTTCCTAATGTCCATTTTAAATTTGCATTTTATAAATTTACATGTACGTCCCACGGCACCAACTTTACCTGGTTACTGTTTACAGAGCTCCAACCTATTGTCATCCTGCTATTTAGCTCATGGAATCATATTTGCAAAGTGAGTGCCTTTATAGTAGCTATTTCTTGGCAATGTTCCCTACCTTGACTGCTTTGGTTTATCTTTTCCAAGAGAACTTGGCATAAGAGGAGGTGATGCTTTTTATAGTCTGAATGGAAAGGATTTGGCGGCCAATTTAACTTCGATGATTTTTTTTTTGCCATCTCTCTATACCCGATGGCTAGCACTTCCAATTCATAGTGTTATATCTAAATCTCTGTCATGTGATGAGACTGCACTAATAGTGTATGAATTAAATCAGATGACTGCTAAAAGATTCCTGGTGTTCCTGTTAAGTACACATTAGGGCAGCACAGTGGCTCAGTGGTTAGCACTGCTGCCTCACAGCGCCAGGGACCTGGGTTTGATTACACCCTCGGGCGACTGACTGTGTGGAGTTTGCACATTCTCCCCGTGTCTGCGTGGGTTTCCTCCGGGTGCTCCAGTTTCCTCCCACAGTCCAAAGACAGGCAGGTTAGGTGGATTGGCCATGGTAAAATACAGGGTTACAGGGTAGGGGCTGAATGGCCTACTTCCACACTGTAGGGATTCTATAATTTGAACAGCAGAACAGATTAGAGGGGCTGAATAGCCTTCTCCAGTTGCCACATTTCAGAAGCATTTGCTGTTGCTTTCCAAAATATTTTGTAATGATTTAATAGCAGAGCGAAATATTTGGTGGAGGAGGTAGCATTGGGGTGGGATATCTTGTTTCCGAGTTTGAATACTCACACAGAGATGAGAAGTTTGTCAGGAAGGATTTGGTGTATTCCACAATTGAGTAGCCTCGAGTCAGTTGCCAATCCAACTTGATCAATTATTCCGAACACAGCACAAATTGCTGAGCTGCTGAGCGAACTGGTGAAAAAGAGCGAGCAACTTTGCAGTGATGGTTGTCACTCTAATGTTGGAGTGAAGAAAGTGTTGAGTATTTCAAACGTAGATGTTAAAGGACTGTTGAAAAGAGAGATATGCTGCCAGAGCTTTCCATCTTACACTCAACAGGACAGACACAAGACGGTCACATTTCAAACAATCACAGCAATTTATACCACAGAATGAAAAGGAACTGATTGCTTGAAGTTGACGTAGACTAGCTGAGGGATTGCCATGGGAACAAAGCAATGGTGAACTGGACACTCCTCAACAGTCTGCATCATTCAGAGAAGATACAGGATTTGAAAGGATTCATGTTGCTTGCAGAGAATCGCTCCCTATGGCTGAAATCATGTCAGTTCTAATAAGTGTAAATGACCTGTGTTGTGATTTCAACTGATTAACCTAAACTGGTGACAGAAACAGAAATCGCTGGAAAAACTCAGCAGGTCTGGCAGCAATTTAGATTAATGTGTTGTACTCACAGTGTGCATCATTTACACTTGTTAGAACTGACATGGTTTCAGTCGAGAGCAAGCAGAATTAATGATTCAGGTCCAGTTCTGATGGAGGGTCACCGGACCCAAAGCATTAACTCTACTTTCTCTCCACAGATGCTGCCAGATCTGCTGAGATTTTCCAACAATTTCTGTTTCTGTACGTGATCTCTAACATCCATACTTCTTTTATTTTCTTTTATCCTAAATTAGTGGTTTATATATCTGTTACACACTCAGGATCATTCAGCAAGTGCTGACCAAATACAGAATCGTATCTAACAGGAGATGTTTTGTCTTGGTCATTTGGGATTTAGCATTCTTACATTTGTCTCCTTGACTGCCAAAGGAAACGTATCATCCACAAGTCTCAGAGATAGTAAGAACTGCCGATGCTGGAGTCTGAGCTAACAAGGTGTGAAGCTGCAGGGACACAGCAGGCCAGGCAGCATCAGAAGAGCAGTGAAGTTGACATTTCAGGTCTGGACCCTTCTTTTCAACAACATCCAAGTGCTGTTCTGCCAAGCAAATATTCTATGATTTTATTTAGAAATTGATAATGGATAAAAGAATGTTCGTACCTGATAGCTTATCAGTTAGGCCTGGAGTCAAATATCAAAAGGAAAATTTTATTGTTTTGCTGGATGGTAGTGAAAAATATTCACTCTGACATTTATTGTTGTGGCTTATTTAAACCTCTCTTGAGGAGATGATCTGTCTGTGGGCATTTCAGGAGAAGTTCTGAAGTTAAGGTGTAAAGCAGGGGGTTAAATTATTCATATAATTTCTTCAGATCAAATAAAAACTTGGAAGCTCACCCTGAACTAACAAAGTTTTCAGAGTATCCATATATCTTACAGACCAAAGGACATATTTAGAGTTAAAGGTAATTAATTTGCGTTTCCATCTGGGAACATAACACGTGTGTAACATCGCTGTAAAGGTAAAGTCAGCATGGGGCAGCTCTCTCACTGGACAAGATAACCAGTGAAGTTTTAACCAAGTTAGAGTCACCATGCCTCAGGCAAGAACAATTCTGAAGAAGGGTCACTGGACCTAAAACGTTAACTCTGCTTTCTCTAAGCAGATGCCAGACGTGCTGAGTTTTTACAGCAATTTCTGATTTTGTTTCGGATTTCCAGCGTCTAGAGTTTTTTTTTTTGTTCACTTTTTATGGATCCATGTGCTGTGTGTATACAATGTTGTGCCTCTGCCTGACAGTTAGTCTGTTCTAGGTGTGCAAACTGCTCACATTTCAAAATCAATTGGTTTGTTGTAATATCTGCTTCATAACTTGTATTGTACTTTGTTGAGCTAAATAAACTAAACCACAAAGTTGATCAATCCCTGATGAACAGGTGGTTACTAGATCCTGATCAACTGCATAACTCTAATGAGAATTCATGTTAATCTAATAAGTTGTGTTCATTTTCTTTTGTCAGTCAGTCAAAGTTCTTTTTGCTGTAGAATGTGAAACATTGTTGCCTGGTCCTTTCAGCAAATCTCTTCTAAAAGCTGCCATTATCCAACAAAATCTAACATGGTGAATTAAAAGAAACTTTATTTTGCAGTGATAACACAGTGTGGAGCAGAAGGAACACAGCAGGCCAGGCAACATCAGAGGAGCAGGAAAGTTGACGTTTCAGGTCACTCACAGTGCTCCTCCAGCTCCACAATGTGTTATCTCTGACTCCAGCATTGGCAGTTTTTACTTTCTCTATTTTGCAGTCAAGCGTACCATAGCAGGTCTCATTATGAGGCAAGTTGTACTTAATGGGCTGAATCAGCAGCTGATAATGTAAATCGGGCTCACTCCGACCTACTCTTGGTCAGCTCTCCCACTTTATTTGAATTAAAATAGTGTGGAGGGATATAGGGGGAGTTTAGGAGATTGACTTTAGATAATGAGTCTGCTGGTGTACACATGGTGTGCTGACTGGCCTCCTTCTGCATACTAACAATTCTGTGATGTCACTCTGTCTTTCGCGGCCACATGAGTTCCGACTCTGCAATTTCCTCCCTCTACCAACTTCTCCATGTTTCTTTTTCTCCTTTAAGGCATTCTATAAAACAGACATCATTGTCCAAGCTTTAGGTCACCTGTTCTACTATCTTGTTGTATGACTTTGTGTTGTACTTAGTTTTATTTTAGATCTTTGATACATCTTGGAATGTTTCATTACATTAGTAACACCATTTAGCTGTTTGGTAGTGCAACATGTAAGTATTGCTGAAAAAATACACATTTTGATAAAGCCTTTGATCTTGCACTCATCAGGCCATTTCCCAGGAATAAAAAAAAATTAACAGGAAAACCAGCTGCAAAGGGATGAGTGTTAATTGGTTGGCAACTGGCCTCTAATTGGTTGAGTCCATGGGGAATGTACCCATTATTGCTGATTGACAATTAAAAGTCAGGTTTCCTTAAAAATTAAAACAAGGCAAATCGACTTTCATTGGTCAGATCATCAATGGCTACCACCTATTTTGTTGAGTGTTTATATTTACAATTACATTTTTCAATTTGAAAAAAAGAAAAAATGACCACACGATTAAAGTTATGTTTTTGCCCAGACGGAGATGCAATTTCACCAGACACATTGCTATAACTTACAAGCAATTTTGCCAAATACCCCCATTTGTCTCTTCCCACTTGCTGTCATCTTTCTTGAAAACTCACAGTTCTTTACAATGAAATGCTGACTCATTTGTCACTTCACTTTTCCGTGTCAAGTTTTTGCCCAATTCTCATGATTTTTGCAACAGAACTTTCACACTCTGGCTCAACCCATTCATGGCATCTTGTCACATCAATCAACTCTGTGCTGACTCTCCCTCTAAACAGTCTGTGCAGTTTATTGAAATTTATGGACCAGCTCATTTGTAGTCCTTTCCTCCTGAAGTGATTTTCTTTCTCCCGATCATGGACAGAAAGCACCATCAACAACAGCTCAATATTTACAATATGGACTGCAATTGCTGAAGAATTGGAGTTACATTGTGTTACTGCCTTTTTCCAAATGTGGAGAAGTGAGTAATGAGAACAATACATGAACAAAATTGCAACATAACGCCTCTCTTTCCTTTTTGCTCAATCCCAGGTGGTCCCAAAGCAACTTCCAGCTTTTAAAGCCCTTGCAAAGTGTAGACAATATTATAATCATTAGACAGTTCTAGCACAGAAAGAGGCCATTCATCCTCTCATTCCTGTACTGAAGGGCAACTGGGACTGGGCAATGAATGCTAGCCAGTCAGCGAGGTCTACATCTCACAAATGACTAAAAAAAACTTGGAAAAAATAAGTTATGGACAGGGTCACTAAACATTTTTATTTTTCAAGGAATCATCAGCTAATTTGCTTGAAATAATTTTGTTGAATCCATGCCCATTGGTTGGAAAAAGACCTGCATTTATAGAGATAGTAGGAACTGCAGATGCTGGAGAATCCGAGACAACAAGGTGCAGGGCTGGATGAACACAGCAGGCCAAGCAGCATCATAGGAGCAGAGAGGCTGACGTTTCGGGCCTAGACCCTTCATCAGAAAAGGGGGAGGGGAAGGGGGTTCCGAAATAAATAGGGAGAGAGTGGGAGGCGGATAGAAGAGGGATAGAGGAGAGGATAGGTGGAGAGGAAACAAACAGGTCGAAGAGGCGGGGATGGAGCCAGTAAAGGTGAGTGTAGGTAGGGAGTTAGGAAGGGGATAGGTCAGTCCAGGGAGGACGGACAGGTCAAGGGGGCGGGATGAGGTTGGTCGGTAGGAGATGGAGGTGCGGCTTGAGGTGGGAGGAGGGGATAGGTGGGAGGAAGAACAGGTTAGGGAGGCAGGGACGAGCTGGACTGGTTTTGGGATGCGGTAGGGGGAGGGGAGATTTTGAAACTTGTGAAATCCACATTGATACCATTGGGCTGCAGGGTTCCCAAGCGGAATATGAGTTGCTGTTCCTGCAACCTTCGGGTGGCATCGTTGTGGCACTGCAGGAGGCCCAGGGTGGACATGTCGTCTGAGGAATGGGAGGGGGAGTTGAAATGGTTCGCGACTGGGAGGTGCAGTTGTTTATTGCGAACCGAGCGTAGGTGTTCTGCGAAGCGGTCCCCGAGCCTCTGCTTGGTTTCCCCGATGTAGAGGAAGCCACAATGGGAACAGCGGATGCAGTATACCACATTGGCAGATGTGCAGGTGAGGTTTTACAACATCAGGACATCACAAAATTGTTTAGAACTATGTAAGTGTTCTTTGAAGATTTTACTCTGCTTTAATGCAGGAAACAGGGGAGCCAATTTGCAAATAGTAGGTTCCCACAGACAACAATGTGATCTTTTGCTTTTTTGTAATATTTGAATTCGGAATAAATATTGTCCAAAATGTCTTCTTCCTTCAAGAGGAATAATGTTGTCATAGAGAGAGTCCAATGATGATTCACCAAACTTGTTCCCAGGATGGTGGCACTGTCCTATTAAGAGAGATTGGGCAAATTGAGCTTGTGTTCTTTAGAGTTCTAAATAATGAGAGGTGACTTCATTGAAACAGACTGATGGAAATTGACAGGTAAGATCAGACAAGTAATTGTTGTTGGATGGGGACACTAATACAAGGGGGCATGATATAAAAGTAAAGGGGTGCTGCTTTAGTCTGAGATGCGGAAAATTTTGTTCTTAATCCTAGAAAGCTTTGAAAATTTAGCTTTTCAGAATGTTTAAGGGAGAAATTGATAGATTTCTGATTATGATAGACCTTCAATATGATGGAAATGGAGCAGGTAAAAGTCATTTGAGTCTTCAATCAACCATGATCTCATTGAATGATGATGGGCTGAATGGCCTGCTGCCATTCCCCATTTATAACTATTCAAATTGTGAAAGTTCATACTGTATCACTATTGTGAAGGTTCATACTGTATTGTGATTTGAAAGTTTAGGTTCCAAAGTGAAGGGAAGTGCAATTTACTTTTCAGTTCTGTGAAGATCTGATGTTTTTTAAATGTCAGAAAGTTATTTCAAACATTGACTTCATAACAACACCTTCATGAAGTCATGTGATTTCTGTTCAATCATCCGCCAGCCCCCTGGAGAGGTAATTGCTCAGTGTGTTTGCTGATCAAGTTATACTACTGGAGAGAGAGCGCGTCCAAAAGCAGGTCCATGTGGAGGTAGGGGGCAGTTCAGGTAGCTGGCACAGGGTGTTGGTAAAAAGGCCCATGACAGCTGAGGTGACTTCTAAGCAGGCAGAGCTGGGGAGAGTAAGGATAAACTACTGCAGATGCTGGAAATCTGAAACAAACACAGAGAATGCTGGAGAATTTAAAGGATCATCCTCTGCCATTTCTGCCATTCCTAGAAGGATTCCATTACCAAACACACCTTCCCCTCCCCCTCCACCATCAGCATTATTCAGGGATTATTCTTTTTGTGGCCCCTGGTCCACTCCTCCATTATTCGTCATAGAAGGTATAACATTTGCCTGTTCACCTCCTGCCTCCTCACCGTCCCAAGTCCTAAACTTCTTTCACTTTTTCACTCTAATCTACCTTCATGATCATGATAAAGTCTCCTTTGGTGTGACCCAATGCAGAATGGGTGACCACTTTGCAGAACACCTTCACTCTGTCTGTAGGAATGACCCTGACCACCCAGCTGCTTGCCATTTCAATAAACTCCCTTACTTCTGCCCTGGGCTTGCAACAATCTTCCAAAGAAGCTCACCACAAGCTCAAGGAACAACACTTCATTTTCTAGTTACTTGCCGGAATAAAATTGATTACCAGCTGAAGAAGAAGCTTTAGCATGAAGAAAGAGATGAGATTTCACTGAGGTTTATATGTCTATAAGGGTATTGTAGGAATAGGAGAGGTGGTTCCAACTTTGTGATGTTTATAATGAAATTGTTCCAACAGCTCCCCCTGTCTAGTGTAATATAGTTTGCGTTCATCTTTTTGTGTTAAAATGTGTATGTTCTTTTGTTTAAAGTAAATTGTCAACCTTTTATGAATTTGTTCAGTGATTGACCTCCACGGTAAACAGAAAGAAAATTGAAATTTATGGTTTATCAAGCCAGGTATTATGCTGGGATCATTGAGTTCAGTATCCACTGGGGCATCACAATACATGCTCCTCTTCTTTGACTTAGTGACCACGTTCTCTTGCAAGATGGTCTCTCAGTTTTAACAAATCATCTGAACCATTGCCAAGCCAATATCAGTGGTGAGTCAGTCCCAGCAAGAAGGGTGGAAGGAACAAGGAATAACCAGCATTGTAATTCTCTCTCTCTCTCTCTCTTTCTATACCTCTCTATCCATCTCCCTGTGCTGAGCTGATAGAACAAAGCACACCGCAACCTGAGAGCAATTAGTGGAAGAAAACGTTCAGGGTTCCTTTGGAAATAACAAATGTTTCTGCCACCTTGACTAAATGGAAGCTGGCTGTAATAATTAATGCTTTAAATATTAATTATTTTTCAGATTAGAATGTAATTAAAGGCATTCAGGCCAAGGAAATTATATTCTCCAGCTTGGTATGTCGTTCTCAACTTATAACCGGAAAGATAAGATCAGACTTCATGCTGGACTGAATTCCCAAACATCATTTACATACAGCTGAATGCTACTTTTAACAAAGCTATTTCAAAAATTATGACAGTTTTTTTTTGCATGCATATTAATTTGTTTTGAATCAGTATTAGGCATTTCAGTCAAAGTAAATCCAAGACCTCTTTTTAGTCCAAACATAACAGGGGAATGAAAGCTACAGAAGTTCAAATTGAAACAAGAGGAACTTATTAAAATTAGTTTTGAGAAGCATTCAATGAGGGGAGAAATCGGGCTCTGTAACTTTTTAAAAAGTGCTGGATGGAAGTCCAATGCTTGAAAACAATGTTTGAGATGTGTTCACGGATTTCTGACAGAAAACATGCCAGATGCGTTCTGGGTAAACAGGTCTGTGTGTGAACTTTTAATGATCACAGACAAAGCATGGTCTATGTGAGGTCAATCAGTGTGTAACACTATTAAATTGCCATGCTCTGGTTTACACCCTGTCTCAGCAGCTGAATTTGAAGTTAAACAGTAAAATCACCCCTCGGGAGTTGAGCATTTATTGTCCCCCACTTCAAGTCCCACCTGCTCTGCAGATATGGCACAATGTCTCTGGATAGATTGGTTATATTAAACATTTCTGGAAGGCAGTGGTGTAGCGGTAATGCCACTGGGCTAACAATCCAGAACTTTTAGCTGATATTCTTGCAACTTGGGCTCGAAACTCATCATAGAATTCAGTTCACAGAATTCCTACAGCGTGGAAGCAGGCCATTCAGTCCATTAAGTCCATACTGACCCTCCAAAGAGTGATCCTACCCCACTACACCATCCCTGTAACCCTGCAATTAGCATAGCCAATCTACCTCACCTACACACCTTTGGACTATGGGAGGAAACTAGAATACCCAAAGGAAACCCACGCAGACAATGTGCAAACTCCACACAGACAGCTGCGTTGAGGCCGGAATTGAACCGGGTAGCAGTGCTAACCACTGAGCCACCGTGTTTGGATTCACTTTAAAGAAATAATCTAGAATAGTGACCATGTAACTGCTGTCTATTGGGCTAATAACACATCTGGTTCACTCAGGCCTTCAGGTAAGAAATCTGCTGCCGTTGACTGATCTGCACATAACTCCACATCCACAGCAAATACCACTTTCCATTCCCCTGGTGGGCTGTGTCTGTAATTCATGAGTTAGTTCATTTGTCAAACAGGTGCTTTGGTGACAGTTTATTCAGAAAAAGCACCTCCCCTCCACTCCCACTGAAGAGTTACTTGAAGGATTCAACATTATTTCTAGGTTAGTTGTGCATCTTTTTTTTTTTGTTTTGAATACTGCTGCATTTGTTCGTGTTTGTGGATATTTGGATCTATGTGTGAACAGTTTCAAGATTCTGCATGATATGACTGGTTAGTCACGGGTCAGTTTGATCAATAACAGTCTATTATATATTCAGGAATTATGTATTACTTTACAGACATACAAATGTGGGCAAATAGGACTAGATTAATTTAGAATATCTGGACAACATGGACACAAGTTGGACAGAAGGATCTGTTTCTGTGCTGTATGTCTCCATGACTCTTGAGTATATTTGTAACCACTGGTTCACCTTTCAAGTCTCTCAATCACGTCACTTCTTGATGTGAGAGGGGAAAGATTTAAGAAGGAGCTGAGGTACAATGAGGAGGTGATGGCCTAGTGGTATTATCACTGGACTGTTAATCCAGAGATCCAAGTAATGTTTTGGGAACCTGGGTTCAAATCCCACCATGGCAGAATTTGTTTCCAACAAATATCTGGAATTAACAGTCTAATGATGACTGTGAATCCATTGTCAATTGTCAGGAAAAACCCATCTGGTTCACTAATATCCTTTAGGGAAAGAAACTGCCATCCTTACTTGGTCTGGCCTACATGTGACTCCAGACCCACAGCAATGTGGTTGACTCTTAACTGCCCTCTGGGCAGTTAGAGATGGGCAATAAATGCTGCCGAGCCAGTGATGCCCTCGTCCTGTGAATAAATAAAAAAAAACTTCTTCATGCGGTGAGTGGTGTGTATATGGAATGGGCTGCCAGAGAAAGTGGGTGAGGCAGGTACAATAACAACATTTAGAAAAAAAATTTGAATATGTACATGGATGGGAAGGATTTAGAGGGAAATGGACCAAATGCGAGCAATTGGAGCTAACTGATTGGGCACCATGGTCAGCATGGGCCAATTCGGGCCAAAGGGCCTGTTTCCATGCTGTATTATCCTGTGACTCTACGGCTCACAGTGGGAGATGATATTCATTGTATCCCAGGCACTAACCATATCAAATTCTTATGCTACAGCCTCCATGGACCAGTCTGACTGGTGCCAAAGTACTGTTTTATTTTGTCATTTAAAAGTTTGTGTTAGAACAAGCTGCTTAGAGGCACAGGTAGATCTTCCTCCTTGTAAAAAACATAGTTGGGAGATTTTCAGTAAGCAATTTTCTTTCCTGAACTAATAGCCAATTTTGGGAAGTCTTTGTTTCAGGAGATAAACTGTGATTGAAATCTGCAGCCACACCTGCAAACACAAAGGAGGACAAACACTGCATTATCAAAATTATCACCACTCTTTACGAGAAAATGAGGCCACAGTGATCAGCAACAGAGATATGAGGAGAGACGTTTACACTGTGACTGTTTGATAAGGGATGCACCGCCTCAGAGTGAGGTGGAGACAGCTTCAATTGAGGCTTTCAGGTAAGAATTAGATTATTATTTCTGTAGGAAGAATGTGCAAAGAAATGGTGGCTGACGGAGAAGGTAGACAGATGGACAGATTGGCCTACCCCACATTGTAAAACTTCTGTGATTCCGTGAAAACATTATGATTTAACTTTTACACATCTACATCCAGGTAGGCTGCTGCTGGAGATAGAAGCAACAACATGGGCAGCATGGTGGCTCAGTGGTTAGCACTGCTGCCTCATAGCGCCAGGGGCCCGTGTTCAATTCCACCCACGGGCGACTGTCTGTGTGGAGTTTGCACATTCTCCCCGTGTCTGCATGGGTTTCCTCCGGGTGCTCCGGTTTCCTCCCACAGTCCAAAGATGTGCAGGGTAGGTGGATTGGCCGTGGTAAATTGCCCATAGTGTTCAGGGATGTGCAGGTTAGGTGGGTTGTAGGGGGATCGGTCTGGGTGGGATGCTCGTATGGTAAGTGTGGACTTGTTGGGCGGAAGGGCATGTTTCCACACTGTGGGGATTCTATTCTATCTCCCAGTTAGCAGTAGACTGCTGCATAAGGGATTAACCAAAGTTTCCTGGACACAGAGAGATACTCCTGTTCACTGCCTAAGAGAACCAAGTGGTGACCATTGATTAAGGGTGGCATTGACTATGTTCACATCATCTTCCATCCAATTCATGTGCACTTGATGATTATCATGGGCCAAAGCAGATTCCATTCCCCCAATACGCAGTTCACATGTAACACCACTCCTGTAAGTCAATGTCTATTTTCTGAGCAGTATCCCCCTGCTCCATCTGAAGTTTAAGCTACAGCAGCCACTATGAAACTGTCTACATCTACACCAATGGTTTGAGATGACCTTGGGGGTCTCCTGCTCTTCAGAGGTGTAGAATATGTTTTGCCTTTTCCTAAATCTTCTTCCAGTACCTCCCACTGAGCAAAAAAAAATTGATGCTCGCAGTCTTGCAAGTTCAATAGTTACTCAAAATACCACGGGATCAATCACTAATGAACAAAAACAGAAGTTGCTGGAAAAGCTCAGCAGGTCTGGCAGCGTCTGTGAAGGAAAAAACAGAGTTAATGTTTCGGGTCCGGTGACACTTCCTCAGACTAATCACTCATACCACATCTTACAGCCAAACGTGCTGGCCCTTATAGAAATGTAGGCTGCCATGAAATAAAGCCAAGCATTCCTGATACCATGTTTCTGATAATCTATACAGCCAAAGAGCTGGATGGGGTGCACTGGTTACTTCCTACATGGAATCATGTAGAACACACACCCATCACACTTTTTTTATACATTCAGGAGTTGTGAGTGTTGCTGGCTGGGCCAACATTTATTGGTCATTACTAGTTGCCCTTGAGCAAATGGGGGTGAGCTGCCTTCTTGGATTGTTGCAGTCCTCCTGCTGTGGGTTGGCCCACAATGCCAGTAGGGACTGTATTCCAGGGTTTTGACCAAGCAACAGTGAAGGAACAGCGATATATTTCCAAGTCAGGATGGCAAGTAGCTTAAAGGAACATCTCACAGGAGGCAGTGTTCCCATGTATCTGATGCCCTTGTGGTTTTAGATGGACGTGGTCATGGGTTTGGAAGATGATGTCGAAGGACCTTTGGTGACTTTCTGCAGTACATCTCACAGATAGTACACACTGCCCCTACTGAGTGTCGGTGGTGGAGAGAGTGGATGCTTGTGGATGTAATGCCAATCAAATGGGCTGCTTTGTCCTGGATGGTATCAAGTTTGTTGAATATTGTTGGAGCTGCATCCATCCTGTGATGAGCTGGTACAACTTAATCAGGTACTGTGAGACTGTCACATGTTTTCAGGTCTCAGCCAATTTGAACCTAGCTCTCATTGGAGAATATTTTAAAACTGAGGCCTTTTTGAAAAGGTCCTGTGACTCTCTTTTGAGGAACAGCAATGAATGTTGCCCTGTGCTTTGGTCAGTATTCCTTCTCTGAGCTGCTATCATTTATTGACTGATTATCTTCACTGTTTAGGAATAGTGCTGCCACATTTGTTTGTATACACTGGTGGCTGCCTTTCAAAAGGGTCTCATTGAACATAAGGAACAGGAGATATCCTGAAGGCCTCACCCAATGGTAGATAGAAATGTAGAATGATAGAAACTAGGAGCAACAGTAGGCCCTTCAGCCCTTCAAGCCTGCTCTGCCATTCAAGATGATTATGGCTGATTTTCTATCTCAAAAGCCACATTCCAGCTTTTACTCTATATGCCAAGATGCCTTTTACATCTAAACATTTATTTTATCATTTTCTTGCATATATTCAGTGACTCAGCCTCCACAGCCTTCTGTGGTAGAGAATTCCACAGGTTCGCTGCCTTTTGAGTGAAGGAATGTTTCATCATCTCACTACTAAATGGTTTGCCCTGCAATCCGAGAATGGATTCATTCATTCTCAACTCCCAAACCAGGGAAAACACCCTCTCTCCATCTAGTCTGTCCAACTCTGTTACACACCCCCTGTCATCCTTTCAAACCCCAGTGAATACAGACACAGGCAAACCAATCTCTCCTTATTGGTCAGTCCTGCGATCCCCAGTGTCAGCCTAGTGAACCTCCTCTGCACTCCATCTATGTTAAGTATATTCTTTTTGGCATACAGTGACCAAACCTGCACACAATACTCCAGATGTGGTCCTCACCAAGCCTCGGTATAATTTGCAGGTATGACACCCATTCTTCTGCACTTGAATCCTTTAGCAGTGAAGACCAATGTTGCCGAAAAATCCATGGACCTTCCTTTTCTGAATTACATTGGAAGCTCTCTTTAGATACACAACAGCAGGATAACTCCTTTTGTTCTGTGACAAATGGCCCAATAATTAATTCCAAGGAGCCTATTATATTGAGATGCACGATCTCTGTGAATATGTATTTGCTATTAATTAGTTACTAACAAAGACATGGATGCTCCAATTTCTCATCAAACCTTAGAGTTTTACAACAGCAGCAATTTACATTTAGTTAGCACTCTGAATGGAACAAAATGCCGCAGGGAGCATTTCTGAACAAAGTTTGACACCAAGTCACACAAGGAGATATTAGGATAGGTATTTTATTTAGTTCAACTATGGGATCTGGGCATTGCAGACAAGGCCAGCATTTATTGCTTGTCCCTAATTGCCCGGAGGGTAGTTAAGAGTCAACCACATTGCTGTGGGTCTGCAGTCACATGTAGGCCAGACCAGGTAAGGGTGGTAGTTTCCTTCCCTGAAGGACAGTCATCTGATGAAGGGTCTAGGCCCGAAACATCAGCCTTTCTGCTCTTATAATGCTGCTTGGCCTGCTGTGTTCATCCAGCTCTGCAACTTGTTGTCTCAGTGAACCAGATAGGTTTTGTTTTTTCCGACAATCAACAATGAATTCATAGTCACTATTAGACCCTTAATTCCAGATTATTTTCTATTGAAATCAAATTCCATCATCTGCCATGGTGGGACTCAAACCCAGGTCCCCAGAACATTATCTGGGTCTCTGGATTAGCAGTCCAGTGATAATACCACTAGGCCATTGCCTTCTCAAATGTTGTGTCATAATGATATTGTCTTTATTAATACAGGATCAGTGGACGCAGGTTCGGTTCCAGCCTGGGGCAACTGTCTGTGTGGAGTTTGCATATTCTCCCCATATCTGCATGGATTTCTTCTGGGTAATCCGTTTTCTTCCCATAATCCAAAAATGTGCAGATTCGGTGAATTGGCCATGCTAAATTGCCCTCTGTGTCCAGGAATGTATAGGCTAGGTGGATTAGCCATGGGAAATACATGGTTACAGGGATAGGGTTGGGGGAAGGTGAGAGTCTGGGTGGGATGCTCTTTGAAGGGTCAGTGTGGACTCGATAGGCCAAATGGCCTGTTTCCCCTTTGTAGGGATTCCATGACTAATAGGTGCGTAGAGTCCAAGAGCAAGGAGGTAATGCTGAATTTGTACAAGACGCTCGTTAGTCCTCAGCTACAGTGTTGTGTACAGTTCTGAGCTCCACATTATAGGGCAGATGTGAATGTGTAGGAGAGAGTGCAGAAGCCATTCACCAAAATGGCTCCAGGGATGAAGTTAAGATGATTGATTTGAGAAATTAGGGCTGTTC
>NW_025969215.1:0-16502 GCF_021869965.1 Rhincodon typus
ATGGAGTCAATGGGTGGAAGGTTGGTTTGTGTGATGGAGATGGAGTCGATCGGTGGAAGATTGAATACCAGGGAATGATACCCAGTGTCTTGCACATGATCTATCCCTCAGCCAAAACCACTAAACATCATCCTCACATTCTTTGGGAGATCTTGCTGTTTGCAACTGACCTGCACTGATTCCCATTTTCCAGTACATCAAAAGTGGCCAATACACTGACATTTATTTTGTTTATTTTTCTTTCTATATCTAATTCAAGTCTAATGCATCCTAATGGGATGATGCCTATTTGAAGTTTCTGTACAGACTCGATGGGCTGAATGTCCTCATTCTGTGCTCCACTCTTGATCCTGTGATTTCCTTCTTTGCTGTTTCTTTTGCTTTCTTTTACAATCCTCAATTCACAATGAATCCTCAATTCACAATGAATCCTCAATTCACAATGAATCCTCAATTCACAATGAATCCTCAATTCTCAATGACTGTTGGGTGTTTGCACTTGTTAAGGTTCCCTATGGCCTATTACCTTTATCACACATTATCAGCTCACACCTCTCACAATTTGTTGGTCTGATATATTTTTTAAAATTTAAGTCAACTTGTACCGACTTATTATGACTTGAACCTAGCCCTTAAATCGAAGGGTGATTAGATGTCGCACTCAGCATTCCTGGGTCATTATCTTTCCTCATTTCAATGCATTATTTCACTTGATTTTAAGAAAAGAAGTTGTATTTAAACTCCTTTCTCACCTGGCTAAAGATTTCCTTTGCTATTGGTTGTGTTTGTGACCTGTCTGACCGCCTGCATCTCTCTGTCACTGTTTATATCTGGAATTCACAAGAATAAACACAAAAACATAGAAAGTAGGAGCAGGAGTAGGCCATTCAGCCCTTCATGCCTGGTCCATCATTCATTATGATCTTGGCTAATCATCAAATGCAGTACTCTTCTCCCGTTTTCATCCCATACCTTTTGATCCCTTTAGCCCTATGAAATATATCTAATTCCTTTTTCAAACCTTGAATATTTTGGTCTTGTAAAGACCTCCTGCGATAGAGATTTCCACAGACTCACACTCTCTGGGAGGAAAAATTTCTCCTCATCTCAATCCTAAATGGCCTACTCCCAATCCTTAGTCTGCAATTCCAGGTTCTGGACTGCCCAGTCTTTGGGAACAGCCTGAATTTACCCTGTCTAGTCATTTTAGAATTATATAGCTTTCTATAAAATACCCCTTCATTCTTTTTAAATCCCACTGAAAACAGACCTAACTGATCCAGAACCTCTTCATACACGACCTAACAGGAGACCAAAAACTTGATAAAGGAGGTAGGCTTTAAAATATGTCTTTAAAGAGAAGAAAGAAAGACAGAGAGTAACAGGAAGGGAATTTCACAACTTAAACACGAAGCATCAAATAACATGTTAATGTTTCATATGCTAATCTTTACACAGCCCCATTTCAGATTGACTGAAAGAGGAAGAAAGGAACATGCATTGTTACAGTGAGGGTACATCCTCAGGAGATTCCATGGTGTATTACACAGTCAATGAATTGCTTTTCAACTGCAATCATTGAGGATTTTTTTGCAGGCAATATGATCTTCCTAATGTCCATTTTAAATTTGCATTTTATAAATTTACATGTACGTCCCACGGCACCAACTTTACCTGGTTACTGTTTACAGAGCTCCAACCTATTGTCATCCTGCTATTTAGCTCATGGAATCATATTTGCAAAGTGAGTGCCTTTATAGTAGCTATTTCTTGGCAATGTTCCCTACCTTGACTGCTTTGGTTTATCTTTTCCAAGAGAACTTGGCATAAGAGGAGGTGATGCTTTTTATAGTCTGAATGGAAAGGATTTGGCGGCCAATTTAACTTCGATGATTTTTTTTTTGCCATCTCTCTATACCCGATGGCTAGCACTTCCAATTCATAGTGTTATATCTAAATCTCTGTCATGTGATGAGACTGCACTAATAGTGTATGAATTAAATCAGATGACTGCTAAAAGATTCCTGGTGTTCCTGTTAAGTACACATTAGGGCAGCACAGTGGCTCAGTGGTTAGCACTGCTGCCTCACAGCGCCAGGGACCTGGGTTTGATTACACCCTCGGGCGACTGACTGTGTGGAGTTTGCACATTCTCCCCGTGTCTGCGTGGGTTTCCTCCGGGTGCTCCAGTTTCCTCCCACAGTCCAAAGACAGGCAGGTTAGGTGGATTGGCCATGGTAAAATACAGGGTTACAGGGTAGGGGCTGAATGGCCTACTTCCACACTGTAGGGATTCTATAATTTGAACAGCAGAACAGATTAGAGGGGCTGAATAGCCTTCTCCAGTTGCCACATTTCAGAAGCATTTGCTGTTGCTTTCCAAAATATTTTGTAATGATTTAATAGCAGAGCGAAATATTTGGTGGAGGAGGTAGCATTGGGGTGGGATATCTTGTTTCCGAGTTTGAATACTCACACAGAGATGAGAAGTTTGTCAGGAAGGATTTGGTGTATTCCACAATTGAGTAGCCTCGAGTCAGTTGCCAATCCAACTTGATCAATTATTCCGAACACAGCACAAATTGCTGAGCTGCTGAGCGAACTGGTGAAAAAGAGCGAGCAACTTTGCAGTGATGGTTGTCACTCTAATGTTGGAGTGAAGAAAGTGTTGAGTATTTCAAACGTAGATGTTAAAGGACTGTTGAAAAGAGAGATATGCTGCCAGAGCTTTCCATCTTACACTCAACAGGACAGACACAAGACGGTCACATTTCAAACAATCACAGCAATTTATACCACAGAATGAAAAGGAACTGATTGCTTGAAGTTGACGTAGACTAGCTGAGGGATTGCCATGGGAACAAAGCAATGGTGAACTGGACACTCCTCAACAGTCTGCATCATTCAGAGAAGATACAGGATTTGAAAGGATTCATGTTGCTTGCAGAGAATCGCTCCCTATGGCTGAAATCATGTCAGTTCTAATAAGTGTAAATGACCTGTGTTGTGATTTCAACTGATTAACCTAAACTGGTGACAGAAACAGAAATCGCTGGAAAAACTCAGCAGGTCTGGCAGCAATTTAGATTAATGTGTTGTACTCACAGTGTGCATCATTTACACTTGTTAGAACTGACATGGTTTCAGTCGAGAGCAAGCAGAATTAATGATTCAGGTCCAGTTCTGATGGAGGGTCACCGGACCCAAAGCATTAACTCTACTTTCTCTCCACAGATGCTGCCAGATCTGCTGAGATTTTCCAACAATTTCTGTTTCTGTACGTGATCTCTAACATCCATACTTCTTTTATTTTCTTTTATCCTAAATTAGTGGTTTATATATCTGTTACACACTCAGGATCATTCAGCAAGTGCTGACCAAATACAGAATCGTATCTAACAGGAGATGTTTTGTCTTGGTCATTTGGGATTTAGCATTCTTACATTTGTCTCCTTGACTGCCAAAGGAAACGTATCATCCACAAGTCTCAGAGATAGTAAGAACTGCCGATGCTGGAGTCTGAGCTAACAAGGTGTGAAGCTGCAGGGACACAGCAGGCCAGGCAGCATCAGAAGAGCAGTGAAGTTGACATTTCAGGTCTGGACCCTTCTTTTCAACAACATCCAAGTGCTGTTCTGCCAAGCAAATATTCTATGATTTTATTTAGAAATTGATAATGGATAAAAGAATGTTCGTACCTGATAGCTTATCAGTTAGGCCTGGAGTCAAATATCAAAAGGAAAATTTTATTGTTTTGCTGGATGGTAGTGAAAAATATTCACTCTGACATTTATTGTTGTGGCTTATTTAAACCTCTCTTGAGGAGATGATCTGTCTGTGGGCATTTCAGGAGAAGTTCTGAAGTTAAGGTGTAAAGCAGGGGGTTAAATTATTCATATAATTTCTTCAGATCAAATAAAAACTTGGAAGCTCACCCTGAACTAACAAAGTTTTCAGAGTATCCATATATCTTACAGACCAAAGGACATATTTAGAGTTAAAGGTAATTAATTTGCGTTTCCATCTGGGAACATAACACGTGTGTAACATCGCTGTAAAGGTAAAGTCAGCATGGGGCAGCTCTCTCACTGGACAAGATAACCAGTGAAGTTTTAACCAAGTTAGAGTCACCATGCCTCAGGCAAGAACAATTCTGAAGAAGGGTCACTGGACCTAAAACGTTAACTCTGCTTTCTCTAAGCAGATGCCAGACGTGCTGAGTTTTTACAGCAATTTCTGATTTTGTTTCGGATTTCCAGCGTCTAGAGTTTTTTTTTTTGTTCACTTTTTATGGATCCATGTGCTGTGTGTATACAATGTTGTGCCTCTGCCTGACAGTTAGTCTGTTCTAGGTGTGCAAACTGCTCACATTTCAAAATCAATTGGTTTGTTGTAATATCTGCTTCATAACTTGTATTGTACTTTGTTGAGCTAAATAAACTAAACCACAAAGTTGATCAATCCCTGATGAACAGGTGGTTACTAGATCCTGATCAACTGCATAACTCTAATGAGAATTCATGTTAATCTAATAAGTTGTGTTCATTTTCTTTTGTCAGTCAGTCAAAGTTCTTTTTGCTGTAGAATGTGAAACATTGTTGCCTGGTCCTTTCAGCAAATCTCTTCTAAAAGCTGCCATTATCCAACAAAATCTAACATGGTGAATTAAAAGAAACTTTATTTTGCAGTGATAACACAGTGTGGAGCAGAAGGAACACAGCAGGCCAGGCAACATCAGAGGAGCAGGAAAGTTGACGTTTCAGGTCACTCACAGTGCTCCTCCAGCTCCACAATGTGTTATCTCTGACTCCAGCATTGGCAGTTTTTACTTTCTCTATTTTGCAGTCAAGCGTACCATAGCAGGTCTCATTATGAGGCAAGTTGTACTTAATGGGCTGAATCAGCAGCTGATAATGTAAATCGGGCTCACTCCGACCTACTCTTGGTCAGCTCTCCCACTTTATTTGAATTAAAATAGTGTGGAGGGATATAGGGGGAGTTTAGGAGATTGACTTTAGATAATGAGTCTGCTGGTGTACACATGGTGTGCTGACTGGCCTCCTTCTGCATACTAACAATTCTGTGATGTCACTCTGTCTTTCGCGGCCACATGAGTTCCGACTCTGCAATTTCCTCCCTCTACCAACTTCTCCATGTTTCTTTTTCTCCTTTAAGGCATTCTATAAAACAGACATCATTGTCCAAGCTTTAGGTCACCTGTTCTACTATCTTGTTGTATGACTTTGTGTTGTACTTAGTTTTATTTTAGATCTTTGATACATCTTGGAATGTTTCATTACATTAGTAACACCATTTAGCTGTTTGGTAGTGCAACATGTAAGTATTGCTGAAAAAATACACATTTTGATAAAGCCTTTGATCTTGCACTCATCAGGCCATTTCCCAGGAATAAAAAAAAATTAACAGGAAAACCAGCTGCAAAGGGATGAGTGTTAATTGGTTGGCAACTGGCCTCTAATTGGTTGAGTCCATGGGGAATGTACCCATTATTGCTGATTGACAATTAAAAGTCAGGTTTCCTTAAAAATTAAAACAAGGCAAATCGACTTTCATTGGTCAGATCATCAATGGCTACCACCTATTTTGTTGAGTGTTTATATTTACAATTACATTTTTCAATTTGAAAAAAAGAAAAAATGACCACACGATTAAAGTTATGTTTTTGCCCAGACGGAGATGCAATTTCACCAGACACATTGCTATAACTTACAAGCAATTTTGCCAAATACCCCCATTTGTCTCTTCCCACTTGCTGTCATCTTTCTTGAAAACTCACAGTTCTTTACAATGAAATGCTGACTCATTTGTCACTTCACTTTTCCGTGTCAAGTTTTTGCCCAATTCTCATGATTTTTGCAACAGAACTTTCACACTCTGGCTCAACCCATTCATGGCATCTTGTCACATCAATCAGCTCTGTGCTGACTCTCCCTCTAAACAGTCTGTGCAGTTTATTGAAATTTATGGACCAGCTCATTTGTAGTCCTTTCCTCCTGAAGTGATTTTCTTTCTCCCGATCATGGACAGAAAGCACCATCAACAACAGCTCAATATTTACAATATGGACTGCAATTGCTGAAGAATTGGAGTTACATTGTGTTACTGCCTTTTTCCAAATGTGGAGAAGTGAGTAATGAGAACAATACATGAACAAAATTGCAACATAACGCCTCTCTTTCCTTTTTGCTCAATCCCAGGTGGTCCCAAAGCAACTTCCAGCTTTTAAAGCCCTTGCAAAGTGTAGACAATATTATAATCATTAGACAGTTCTAGCACAGAAAGAGGCCATTCATCCTCTCATTCCTGTACTGAAGGGCAACTGGGACTGGGCAATGAATGCTAGCCAGTCAGCGAGGTCTACATCTCACAAATGACTAAAAAAAACTTGGAAAAAATAAGTTATGGACAGGGTCACTAAACATTTTTATTTTTCAAGGAATCATCAGCTAATTTGCTTGAAATAATTTTGTTGAATCCATGCCCATTGGTTGGAAAAAGACCTGCATTTATAGAGATAGTAGGAACTGCAGATGCTGGAGAATCCGAGACAACAAGGTGCAGGGCTGGATGAACACAGCAGGCCAAGCAGCATCATAGGAGCAGAGAGGCTGACGTTTCGGGCCTAGACCCTTCATCAGAAAAGGGGGAGGGGAAGGGGGTTCCGAAATAAATAGGGAGAGAGTGGGAGGCGGATAGAAGAGGGATAGAGGAGAGGATAGGTGGAGAGGAAACAAACAGGTCGAAGAGGCGGGGATGGAGCCAGTAAAGGTGAGTGTAGGTAGGGAGTTAGGAAGGGGATAGGTCAGTCCAGGGAGGACGGACAGGTCAAGGGGGCGGGATGAGGTTGGTCGGTAGGAGATGGAGGTGCGGCTTGAGGTGGGAGGAGGGGATAGGTGGGAGGAAGAACAGGTTAGGGAGGCAGGGACGAGCTGGACTGGTTTTGGGATGCGGTAGGGGGAGGGGAGATTTTGAAACTTGTGAAATCCACATTGATACCATTGGGCTGCAGGGTTCCCAAGCGGAATATGAGTTGCTGTTCCTGCAACCTTCGGGTGGCATCGTTGTGGCACTGCAGGAGGCCCAGGGTGGACATGTCGTCTGAGGAATGGGAGGGGGAGTTGAAATGGTTCGCGACTGGGAGGTGCAGTTGTTTATTGCGAACCGAGCGTAGGTGTTCTGCGAAGCGGTCCCCGAGCCTCTGCTTGGTTTCCCCGATGTAGAGGAAGCCACAATGGGAACAGCGGATGCAGTATACCACATTGGCAGATGTGCAGGTGAGGTTTTACAACATCAGGACATCACAAAATTGTTTAGAACTATGTAAGTGTTCTTTGAAGATTTTACTCTGCTTTAATGCAGGAAACAGGGGAGCCAATTTGCAAATAGTAGGTTCCCACAGACAACAATGTGATCTTTTGCTTTTTTGTAATATTTGAATTCGGAATAAATATTGTCCAAAATGTCTTCTTCCTTCAAGAGGAATAATGTTGTCATAGAGAGAGTCCAATGATGATTCACCAAACTTGTTCCCAGGATGGTGGCACTGTCCTATTAAGAGAGATTGGGCAAATTGAGCTTGTGTTCTTTAGAGTTCTAAATAATGAGAGGTGACTTCATTGAAACAGACTGATGGAAATTGACAGGTAAGATCAGACAAGTAATTGTTGTTGGATGGGGACACTAATACAAGGGGGCATGATATAAAAGTAAAGGGGTGCTGCTTTAGTCTGAGATGCGGAAAATTTTGTTCTTAATCCTAGAAAGCTTTGAAAATTTAGCTTTTCAGAATGTTTAAGGGAGAAATTGATAGATTTCTGATTATGATAGACCTTCAATATGATGGAAATGGAGCAGGTAAAAGTCATTTGAGTCTTCAATCAACCATGATCTCATTGAATGATGATGGGCTGAATGGCCTGCTGCCATTCCCCATTTATAACTATTCAAATTGTGAAAGTTCATACTGTATCACTATTGTGAAGGTTCATACTGTATTGTGATTTGAAAGTTTAGGTTCCAAAGTGAAGGGAAGTGCAATTTACTTTTCAGTTCTGTGAAGATCTGATGTTTTTTAAATGTCAGAAAGTTATTTCAAACATTGACTTCATAACAACACCTTCATGAAGTCATGTGATTTCTGTTCAATCATCCGCCAGCCCCCTGGAGAGGTAATTGCTCAGTGTGTTTGCTGATCAAGTTATACTACTGGAGAGAGAGCGCGTCCAAAAGCAGGTCCATGTGGAGGTAGGGGGCAGTTCAGGTAGCTGGCACAGGGTGTTGGTAAAAAGGCCCATGACAGCTGAGGTGACTTCTAAGCAGGCAGAGCTGGGGAGAGTAAGGATAAACTACTGCAGATGCTGGAAATCTGAAACAAACACAGAGAATGCTGGAGAATTTAAAGGATCATCCTCTGCCATTTCTGCCATTCCTAGAAGGATTCCATTACCAAACACACCTTCCCCTCCCCCTCCACCATCAGCATTATTCAGGGATTATTCTTTTTGTGGCCCCTGGTCCACTCCTCCATTATTCGTCATAGAAGGTATAACATTTGCCTGTTCACCTCCTGCCTCCTCACCGTCCCAAGTCCTAAACTTCTTTCACTTTTTCACTCTAATCTACCTTCATGATCATGATAAAGTCTCCTTTGGTGTGACCCAATGCAGAATGGGTGACCACTTTGCAGAACACCTTCACTCTGTCTGTAGGAATGACCCTGACCACCCAGCTGCTTGCCATTTCAATAAACTCCCTTACTTCTGCCCTGGGCTTGCAACAATCTTCCAAAGAAGCTCACCACAAGCTCAAGGAACAACACTTCATTTTCTAGTTACTTGCCGGAATAAAATTGATTACCAGCTGAAGAAGAAGCTTTAGCATGAAGAAAGAGATGAGATTTCACTGAGGTTTATATGTCTATAAGGGTATTGTAGGAATAGGAGAGGTGGTTCCAACTTTGTGATGTTTATAATGAAATTGTTCCAACAGCTCCCCCTGTCTAGTGTAATATAGTTTGCGTTCATCTTTTTGTGTTAAAATGTGTATGTTCTTTTGTTTAAAGTAAATTGTCAACCTTTTATGAATTTGTTCAGTGATTGACCTCCACGGTAAACAGAAAGAAAATTGAAATTTATGGTTTATCAAGCCAGGTATTATGCTGGGATCATTGAGTTCAGTATCCACTGGGGCATCACAATACATGCTCCTCTTCTTTGACTTAGTGACCACGTTCTCTTGCAAGATGGTCTCTCAGTTTTAACAAATCATCTGAACCATTGCCAAGCCAATATCAGTGGTGAGTCAGTCCCAGCAAGAAGGGTGGAAGGAACAAGGAATAACCAGCATTGTAATTCTCTCTCTCTCTCTCTCTTTCTATACCTCTCTATCCATCTCCCTGTGCTGAGCTGATAGAACAAAGCACACCGCAACCTGAGAGCAATTAGTGGAAGAAAACGTTCAGGGTTCCTTTGGAAATAACAAATGTTTCTGCCACCTTGACTAAATGGAAGCTGGCTGTAATAATTAATGCTTTAAATATTAATTATTTTTCAGATTAGAATGTAATTAAAGGCATTCAGGCCAAGGAAATTATATTCTCCAGCTTGGTATGTCGTTCTCAACTTATAACCGGAAAGATAAGATCAGACTTCATGCTGGACTGAATTCCCAAACATCATTTACATACAGCTGAATGCTACTTTTAACAAAGCTATTTCAAAAATTATGACAGTTTTTTTTTGCATGCATATTAATTTGTTTTGAATCAGTATTAGGCATTTCAGTCAAAGTAAATCCAAGACCTCTTTTTAGTCCAAACATAACAGGGGAATGAAAGCTACAGAAGTTCAAATTGAAACAAGAGGAACTTATTAAAATTAGTTTTGAGAAGCATTCAATGAGGGGAGAAATCGGGCTCTGTAACTTTTTAAAAAGTGCTGGATGGAAGTCCAATGCTTGAAAACAATGTTTGAGATGTGTTCACGGATTTCTGACAGAAAACATGCCAGATGCGTTCTGGGTAAACAGGTCTGTGTGTGAACTTTTAATGATCACAGACAAAGCATGGTCTATGTGAGGTCAATCAGTGTGTAACACTATTAAATTGCCATGCTCTGGTTTACACCCTGTCTCAGCAGCTGAATTTGAAGTTAAACAGTAAAATCACCCCTCGGGAGTTGAGCATTTATTGTCCCCCACTTCAAGTCCCACCTGCTCTGCAGATATGGCACAATGTCTCTGGATAGATTGGTTATATTAAACATTTCTGGAAGGCAGTGGTGTAGCGGTAATGCCACTGGGCTAACAATCCAGAACTTTTAGCTGATATTCTTGCAACTTGGGCTCGAAACTCATCATAGAATTCAGTTCACAGAATTCCTACAGCGTGGAAGCAGGCCATTCAGTCCATTAAGTCCATACTGACCCTCCAAAGAGTGATCCTACCCCACTACACCATCCCTGTAACCCTGCAATTAGCATAGCCAATCCACCTCACCTACACACCTTTGGACTGTGGGAGGAAACTAGAATACCCAAAGGAAACCCACGCAGACAATGTGCAAACTCCACACAGACAGCTGCGTTGAGGCCGGAATTGAACCGGGTAGCAGTGCTAACCACTGAGCCACCGTGTTTGGATTCACTTTAAAGAAATAATCTAGAATAGTGACCATGTAACTGCTGTCTATTGGGCTAATAACACATCTGGTTCACTCAGGCCTTCAGGTAAGAAATCTGCTGCCGTTGACTGATCTGCACATAACTCCACATCCACAGCAAATACCACTTTCCATTCCCCTGGTGGGCTGTGTCTGTAATTCATGAGTTAGTTCATTTGTCAAACAGGTGCTTTGGTGACAGTTTATTCAGAAAAAGCACCTCCCCTCCACTCCCACTGAAGAGTTACTTGAAGGATTCAACATTATTTCTAGGTTAGTTGTGCATCTTTTTTTTTTGTTTTGAATACTGCTGCATTTGTTCGTGTTTGTGGATATTTGGATCTATGTGTGAACAGTTTCAAGATTCTGCATGATATGACTGGTTAGTCACGGGTCAGTTTGATCAATAACAGTCTATTATATATTCAGGAATTATGTATTACTTTACAGACATACAAATGTGGGCAAATAGGACTAGATTAATTTAGAATATCTGGACAACATGGACACAAGTTGGACAGAAGGATCTGTTTCTGTGCTGTATGTCTCCATGACTCTTGAGTATATTTGTAACCACTGGTTCACCTTTCAAGTCTCTCAATCACGTCACTTCTTGATGTGAGAGGGGAAAGATTTAAGAAGGAGCTGAGGTACAATGAGGAGGTGATGGCCTAGTGGTATTATCACTGGACTGTTAATCCAGAGATCCAAGTAATGTTTTGGGAACCTGGGTTCAAATCCCACCATGGCAGAATTTGTTTCCAACAAATATCTGGAATTAACAGTCTAATGATGACTGTGAATCCATTGTCAATTGTCAGGAAAAACCCATCTGGTTCACTAATATCCTTTAGGGAAAGAAACTGCCATCCTTACTTGGTCTGGCCTACATGTGACTCCAGACCCACAGCAATGTGGTTGACTCTTAACTGCCCTCTGGGCAGTTAGAGATGGGCAATAAATGCTGCCGAGCCAGTGATGCCCTCGTCCTGTGAATAAATAAAAAAAAACTTCTTCATGCGGTGAGTGGTGTGTATATGGAATGGGCTGCCAGAGAAAGTGGGTGAGGCAGGTACAATAACAACATTTAGAAAAAAAATTTGAATATGTACATGGATGGGAAGGATTTAGAGGGAAATGGACCAAATGCGAGCAATTGGAGCTAACTGATTGGGCACCATGGTCAGCATGGGCCAATTCGGGCCAAAGGGCCTGTTTCCATGCTGTATTATCCTGTGACTCTACGGCTCACAGTGGGAGATGATATTCATTGTATCCCAGGCACTAACCATATCAAATTCTTATGCTACAGCCTCCATGGACCAGTCTGACTGGTGCCAAAGTACTGTTTTATTTTGTCATTTAAAAGTTTGTGTTAGAACAAGCTGCTTAGAGGCACAGGTAGATCTTCCTCCTTGTAAAAAACATAGTTGGGAGATTTTCAGTAAGCAATTTTCTTTCCTGAACTAATAGCCAATTTTGGGAAGTCTTTGTTTCAGGAGATAAACTGTGATTGAAATCTGCAGCCACACCTGCAAACACAAAGGAGGACAAACACTGCATTATCAAAATTATCACCACTCTTTACGAGAAAATGAGGCCACAGTGATCAGCAACAGAGATATGAGGAGAGACGTTTACACTGTGACTGTTTGATAAGGGATGCACCGCCTCAGAGTGAGGTGGAGACAGCTTCAATTGAGGCTTTCAGGTAAGAATTAGATTATTATTTCTGTAGGAAGAATGTGCAAAGAAATGGTGGCTGACGGAGAAGGTAGACAGATGGACAGATTGGCCTACCCCACATTGTAAAACTTCTGTGATTCCGTGAAAACATTATGATTTAACTTTTACACATCTACATCCAGGTAGGCTGCTGCTGGAGATAGAAGCAACAACATGGGCAGCATGGTGGCTCAGTGGTTAGCACTGCTGCCTCATAGCGCCAGGGGCCCGTGTTCAATTCCACCCACGGGCGACTGTCTGTGTGGAGTTTGCACATTCTCCCCGTGTCTGCATGGGTTTCCTCCGGGTGCTCCGGTTTCCTCCCACAGTCCAAAGATGTGCAGGGTAGGTGGATTGGCCGTGGTAAATTGCCCATAGTGTTCAGGGATGTGCAGGTTAGGTGGGTTGTAGGGGGATCGGTCTGGGTGGGATGCTCGTATGGTAAGTGTGGACTTGTTGGGCGGAAGGGCATGTTTCCACACTGTGGGGATTCTATTCTATCTCCCAGTTAGCAGTAGACTGCTGCATAAGGGATTAACCAAAGTTTCCTGGACACAGAGAGATACTCCTGTTCACTGCCTAAGAGAACCAAGTGGTGACCATTGATTAAGGGTGGCATTGACTATGTTCACATCATCTTCCATCCAATTCATGTGCACTTGATGATTATCATGGGCCAAAGCAGATTCCATTCCCCCAATACGCAGTTCACATGTAACACCACTCCTGTAAGTCAATGTCTATTTTCTGAGCAGTATCCCCCTGCTCCATCTGAAGTTTAAGCTACAGCAGCCACTATGAAACTGTCTACATCTACACCAATGGTTTGAGATGACCTTGGGGGTCTCCTGCTCTTCAGAGGTGTAGAATATGTTTTGCCTTTTCCTAAATCTTCTTCCAGTACCTCCCACTGAGCAAAAAAAAATTGATGCTCGCAGTCTTGCAAGTTCAATAGTTACTCAAAATACCACGGGATCAATCACTAATGAACAAAAACAGAAGTTGCTGGAAAAGCTCAGCAGGTCTGGCAGCGTCTGTGAAGGAAAAAACAGAGTTAATGTTTCGGGTCCGGTGACACTTCCTCAGACTAATCACTCATACCACATCTTACAGCCAAACGTGCTGGCCCTTATAGAAATGTAGGCTGCCATGAAATAAAGCCAAGCATTCCTGATACCATGTTTCTGATAATCTATACAGCCAAAGAGCTGGATGGGGTGCACTGGTTACTTCCTACATGGAATCATGTAGAACACACACCCATCACACTTTTTTTATACATTCAGGAGTTGTGAGTGTTGCTGGCTGGGCCAACATTTATTGGTCATTACTAGTTGCCCTTGAGCAAATGGGGGTGAGCTGCCTTCTTGGATTGTTGCAGTCCTCCTGCTGTGGGTTGGCCCACAATGCCAGTAGGGACTGTATTCCAGGGTTTTGACCAAGCAACAGTGAAGGAACAGCGATATATTTCCAAGTCAGGATGGCAAGTAGCTTAAAGGAACATCTCACAGGAGGCAGTGTTCCCATGTATCTGATGCCCTTGTGGTTTTAGATGGACGTGGTCATGGGTTTGGAAGATGATGTCGAAGGACCTTTGGTGACTTTCTGCAGTACATCTCACAGATAGTACACACTGCCCCTACTGAGTGTCGGTGGTGGAGAGAGTGGATGCTTGTGGATGTAATGCCAATCAAATGGGCTGCTTTGTCCTGGATGGTATCAAGTTTGTTGAATATTGTTGGAGCTGCATCCATCCTGTGATGAGCTGGTACAACTTAATCAGGTACTGTGAGACTGTCACATGTTTTCAGGTCTCAGCCAATTTGAACCTAGCTCTCATTGGAGAATATTTTAAAACTGAGGCCTTTTTGAAAAGGTCCTGTGACTCTCTTTTGAGGAACAGCAATGAATGTTGCCCTGTGCTTTGGTCAGTATTCCTTCTCTGAGCTGCTATCATTTATTGACTGATTATCTTCACTGTTTAGGAATAGTGCTGCCACATTTGTTTGTATACACTGGTGGCTGCCTTTCAAAAGGGTCTCATTGAACATAAGGAACAGGAGATATCCTGAAGGCCTCACCCAATGGTAGATAGAAATGTAGAATGATAGAAACTAGGAGCAACAGTAGGCCCTTCAGCCCTTCAAGCCTGCTCTGCCATTCAAGATGATTATGGCTGATTTTCTATCTCAAAAGCCACATTCCAGCTTTTACTCTATATGCCAAGATGCCTTTTACATCTAAACATTTATTTTATCATTTTCTTGCATATATTCAGTGACTCAGCCTCCACAGCCTTCTGTGGTAGAGAATTCCACAGGTTCGCTGCCTTTTGAGTGAAGGAATGTTTCATCATCTCACTACTAAATGGTTTGCCCTGCAATCCGAGAATGGATTCATTCATTCTCAACTCCCAAACCAGGGAAAACACCCTCTCTCCATCTAGTCTGTCCAACTCTGTTACACACCCCCTGTCATCCTTTCAAACCCCAGTGAATACAGACACAGGCAAACCAATCTCTCCTTATTGGTCAGTCCTGCGATCCCCAGTGTCAGCCTAGTGAACCTCCTCTGCACTCCATCTATGTTAAGTATATTCTTTTTGGCATACAGTGACCAAACCTGCACACAATACTCCAGATGTGGTCCTCACCAAGCCTCGGTATAATTTGCAGGTATGACACCCATTCTTCTGCACTTGAATCCTTTAGCAGTGAAGACCAATGTTGCCGAAAAATCCATGGACCTTCCTTCTCTGAATTACATTGGAAGCTCTCTTTAGATACACAACAGCAGGATAACTCCTTTTGTTCTGTGACAAATGGCCCAATAATTAATTCCAAGGAGCCTATTATATTGAGATGCACGATCTCTGTGAATATGTATTTGCTATTAATTAGTTACTAACAAAGACATGGATGCTCCAATTTCTCATCAAACCTTAGAGTTTTACAACAGCAGCAATTTACATTTAGTTAGCACTCTGAATGGAACAAAATGCCGCAGGGAGCATTTCTGAACAAAGTTTGACACCAAGTCACACAAGGAGATATTAGGATAGGTATTTTATTTAGTTCAACTATGGGATCTGGGCATTGCAGACAAGGCCAGCATTTATTGCTTGTCCCTAATTGCCCGGAGGGTAGTTAAGAGTCAACCACATTGCTGTGGGTCTGCAGTCACATGTAGGCCAGACCAGGTAAGGGTGGTAGTTTCCTTCCCTGAAGGACAGTCATCTGATGAAGGGTCTAGGCCCGAAACATCAGCCTTTCTGCTCTTATAATGCTGCTTGGCCTGCTGTGTTCATCCAGCTCTGCAACTTGTTGTCTCAGTGAACCAGATAGGTTTTGTTTTTTCCGACAATCAACAATGAATTCATAGTCACTATTAGACCCTTAATTCCAGATTATTTTCTATTGAAATCAAATTCCATCATCTGCCATGGTGGGACTCAAACCCAGGTCCCCAGAACATTATCTGGGTCTCTGGATTAGCAGTCCAGTGATAATACCACTAGGCCATTGCCTTCTCAAATGTTGTGTCATAATGATATTGTCTTTATTAATACAGGATCAGTGGACGCAGGTTCGGTTCCAGCCTGGGGCAACTGTCTGTGTGGAGTTTGCATATTCTCCCCATATCTGCATGGATTTCTTCTGGGTAATCCGTTTTCTTCCCATAATCCAAAAATGTGCAGATTCGGTGAATTGGCCATGCTAAATTGCCCTCTGTGTCCAGGAATGTATAGGCTAGGTGGATTAGCCATGGGAAATACATGGTTACAGGGATAGGGTTGGGGGAAGGTGAGAGTCTGGGTGGGATGCTCTTTGAAGGGTCAGTGTGGACTCGATAGGCCAAATGGCCTGTTTCCCCTTTGTAGGGATTCCATGACTAATAGGTGCGTAGAGTCCAAGAGCAAGGAGGTAATGCTGAATTTGTACAAGACGCTCGTTAGTCCTCAGCTACAGTGTTGTGTACAGTTCTGAGCTCCACATTATAGGGCAGATGTGAATGTGTAGGAGAGAGTGCAGAAGCCATTCACCAAAATGGTTCCAGGGATGAAGTTAAGATGATTGATTTGAGAAATTAGGGCTGTTC
>NW_025969216.1:0-2576 GCF_021869965.1 Rhincodon typus
GCTCGATTGGCATCACATCCACAAACATCCCACTCCCTCCCCCCACCGACGCTCAGTCGCAGCAGTGTGTACCATCTACAAGATGCTCTGCAGAAATTCACCAAAGATCCTCAGGCAGCACCTTCCAAACCCACGACCACTTCCATCCAGATGGACAAGGGGCAGCAGATACATGGGACCCCCACCCCCTGCAAGTTCCCCTCCGAGCCACTCACCATCCTGACTTAGAACATAGAACATAGAACATTACAGCGCAGTAGAGGCCCTTCGGCCCTCGATGTTGCGCTGACCTGTGAAACCAATCTGAAGCCCATCTAACCTAAACTATTCCATTATCATCCATATGTTTACCCAATGACCATGTAAATGCCCTTAAAGTTGGCAAGTCTACTACTGTTGCAGGGAGGGCATTCCATGCCCTTACTACTCTCTGACTTGGAAATATATCGCCATTCCTTCAGTGTCGCTGGGTCAGAATCCCTGGAATTCCCTCCCTAAGGGGACATTGTGGGTCAACCCACAGCACATGGACTGCAGCGGTTCAAGAAGGCAGCTCACCCCCTCCTTCTCAAGGGGGGGCAACTAGGGACGGGAGTAATAAATACTGAGCCCAGTCAGCAACGCCATGCATGAATTTAAAAAATGGTGGAGATAAAGAATGTGACAGAGCTGCAGGGAGAAATGGGGAGAGCAAAGGAGTTATGGGAGAGTGGGCGAGAGTGTGAAAGGGATGGAGGGAGAGATGGAACGAGTGTGAGAGGTGGAGGGAGAGACGGAGAGAAGGTGATAGAGCTGGAGGGCGAGATGGAGAGAGTGTTACTAGAGCTGGAGTGTGAGAGGGAGAGAATGTGACAATCTGGGGGAAGAGATGGAGAGAGTGTAAACAGTCCTGGGGGAGAGATGGAGAGAGTGTGACGGACCTGGAGGGAGAGATAGAGAGAGCGTGACAGAGCTGGATGGAGAGACGAGGGAGTGTCACAGAGCTGGATGGAGAGAGTGTAAGAGAGTTGGAGGGAGAGATGGAGAGTGTGTGTGAGAGATGGAGGGAGAGATGGAGAGAATGTGACAGAGCTGGATGGAGAGACGTGCCTGCTATTCACCAATCGGGTCTGTCCTCCCTCAGGTAGGGAGTCACGTCACGGGGGGAGATGTGTACGGTTCGGTTCTGGAGAACTCATTAATAAGACACAAGATCCTGGTGCCCCCGAAGAGCAGAGGAACAGTCACCTTCATCGCTGTGGCTGGTCACTACGACACGACTGTGAGTATAACTCAGGTTCCCCCTGGAGCTGGGCTCTGTCTGACAGGCCTGGGGTTAGGCCACTGACTGTTCTCTGCTTTCTCCAACAGGAGGTGCTCTTGGAGCTGGACTTTGAAGGGCTAAAGGAGCAGCTGACCATGGTCCAGGTCTGGCCAGTGAGACAAGTGAGGCCTGTATCTGAGAAACTACCATCTAACCACCCCCTGCTGACTGGGCAGCGAGTCCTCGATGCCCTGTTCCCGTGAGTACAGCGGGGAGGCCAGCGGTCTCCCTCTTTCTCCATTTCTCTCTCTCTCCATCTCCCTCCTTCTCCCTTTCTCTCTCTCTCTTTCCCTCTCTCTCTCCATCTCTCTCTCCCCATCTCCTCTCTCTATCTCTCTCCTTCTCTCTCTCCATCTCCCTCTCTCTTGACATCTCTCTCCATCTCCCTCCCTCTCATTCTTCCCCTCTCGCTCTCACTCCCTCCTGCTCCCCTAACACTGTCTCTCACCCTCTCTCTCTCTCCTTCTCGTTCTCTCTCTCTCTCTCTGTTTCTCTCCCCCTTGCTCTCTCTCCCTCTGCCTCTCTCTTGCTCTCTCTCTCCATCTCCCTCCTTAACTCTCTCTCTCACACTCTGTAATCCTCTTTGTCCCTTGTAAACCCCCTCAGTCTTATTCCAAGCCAAAACACGTTCTCCACTCCTACCCCAAACTGTGAGATCCCTCCCCCCAGCGCTGATTGCGGGATCCCTCCCCACAGACTTATCCACCTCCTTTTTGAATGTGCTGCCCACCTCTTTGCCAACTCCTGACCCCAAGCTGACTCCATTTGAACCTAGTTGACCCCAACTGTCTCTATCTCGCACATTCTCTATCACACCCTCTGTGTCTCTCTCACTCTCTCTTCCTCTATCTCCCTCTCTCTCTATTTCTCTATCTCTCAACTTCATACTCTCTCTCTCTTGCCATCTCTCTCTGTATATCTCTCCCTCCCTCTCTCTATTTCTCTATGCCCCTTTCTCTATCTCACGCTCAGTCTCTCTATTCCCCTCTCTCTCTTCACCTCCGTTCCTCTCCCTCTCTCCATCTCCCTCTCTCTCTATATCTCTCGGTATATCTCCCAATCTCATTCTCCCTCCCTCCATCTCTCTCTCTCTCTTTTTCTATATCTCTCCGTATATCTCCCAATGTCCCTCCCTCTCTCTCTCTCTCCCTCTCTCCATCTACCTCTCTCTCTCCCTCTTTCTATATCTCTCGGTATATCTCCTAATCTCATTGTCCCTCCCTCCATCTCTCTCTCTTTCTCTTTCTATATCTCTCGGTATATCTCCCAATCT
>NW_025969216.1:2586-3200 GCF_021869965.1 Rhincodon typus
CTATATCTCTCGGTATATCTCCCAATCTCCCTCTCTCTCTCTCTCTCTCACTATCTGTCAAGGGTCCACAAGTTGATAAAAGCCTCTCAATAGTCCCCATCCTAAAACCCACCTGACACCCCCAATTAACCCCAGACCACCCTGACCCTGAGTGATGTGTGACTTTTGTTTTCATCTTGCTCTCCTTCCACCACACTCCACCTCCCCTAACCCTCCGTCCCACCGCCCTCGAAACCTCTCCCCTACCCATCACTCCCGACCCAGGTGCGTTCTGGGAGGGACGACAGCCATTCCCGGAGCATTCGGCTGTGGGAAAACCGTCATCTCCCAGTCGCTATCGAAGTTCTCCAACAGCGACGTCATCGTCTACGTGGGCTGCGGGGAGCGAGGTAACGAGATGGCCGAGGTTCTGAGGGATTTCCCCGAGGTAAGGAGGGCAGGAGCGGGAGGGGGCAGCGGAAGGTGGAGGCGGGGGGAGGGGGCAGCAGAAGGTGGGGGCGGGGGAGGGGAGGGGATTGGTGAAGTTGGTCAGCAGGGTCCTGGGTCCAGGACCGGAGCCTGGTGTCGAGAGAGAGAGAGATCAGGGGCTGGGGACGGAGAGAGAGAGAGAGAGA
>NW_025969216.1:3700-5061 GCF_021869965.1 Rhincodon typus
GTCCCTCTCTCTCTCCCTTCTCTCTCTCCCTCTGTCTCTGATCGTCCCTCTCTCTCTCCCTCTCTCTTTCACTCTCTCTCTCTTCCTCTCTCCCTCTGTCTCTGATTGTCCCTCTCTCTCTCACTCCTCTCTCTCTCCCTCTCTCTCTCCCTCTGTCTCTCCCTCTCTCACTCCCTCTGTCTCTGATTGTCCCTCTCTCTCTCTCCCTCTCCCCCTCTGTCTCTGATTGTCCCTCTCTCTCACTCCTCTCCTTCTCACTCCTCTCTCTCTCCCTCTCTCTCTCTCCCTCTCCCCCTCTCTCTCTCACTCTGTCTCTGATTGTCCCTCTCTCTCTCGCTCCTCTCTCTCTCTCCCTCCCTCCCTGTCTCTGATTGACCCTCTCTCTCTCGCTCCTCTCCCCCTCCCTCTCTCTCTCCCTCTGTCTCTCTCGTTCCTCTCTCTCTCTCCCCCTCCCTCTGTCTCTGATTGTCTGTCTCTCTCTCGCTCCTCTCTCTTAAACTGTCTCTCCCTCCCTCCCTCTGTCCCTGATTGTCCCTGTTTCTCTCGCTCCTCTGTCTTTCACCCTCTCTCTCTCTCTCCCTCCCTCCCTCTGTCCCTGATTGTCCCTGTTTCTCTCGCTCCTCTGTCTTTCACCCTCTCTCTCTCTCTCTCCCTCCCTCGGTCTCTGATTGTCCCTCTCTCTCTCACTCCTCTCTATTTCACTCTCTCTCCCCCTCCCTCTCTCCCTCCCTCTGTCTCTGATTGTCCATCTCTCTCTGGCTCCTCTCTCTTTCATTTTCTCTCTCCCTCTCTCTCTCCATCTCTGATTGTCCCTCTCTCTCGTTCCTCTCTCTCTCTCCCCCTCCCTCTGTCTCTGATTGTCTGTCTCTCTCTCGCTCCTCTCTCTTAAACTCTCTCTCCCTCCCTCCCTCTGTCTCTGATTGTCTCTCTCTCTTTCGCTTCTCTCTCTTTCACTCTCTCTCCCTCCCTCTGTCTCTGATTGTCTCTCTCTCTCTCACTTCTCTCTCTCCCTCTCTCTCTCCCTCCCTCTGTCTCTGATTGTCTCTCTCTCTCTCTCGCTTCTCTCTCTTTCACTCTCTCTCCCTCCCTCTGTCTCTGATTGTCCCTCTCTCTCTCACTCCTCTCTATTTCACTCTCTCTCTCCCTCTCTCTCTCCCTCCCCCTGTCTCTGATTGTCTCTCTCTATCGCTTCTCTCTCTCCCTCTCTCTCTCCCTCCCTCTCTCCCTCTCTCTATCTCTGATTGTCCCTCTTTCTGTCTCGGTCCTCACTCTTTCACTGTCTCTCTCCCTCTCTGTTGCTTTCTAATTCACATTCTGTCACTCTCACACACACACACACACACACACACACACACACACAC
>NW_025969216.1:5561-6218 GCF_021869965.1 Rhincodon typus
GTCTGTCCCATTTAGCACGGTGATAGTGCCACACAACACGATGGAGGTTATTCTCAATGTGAAGGCGGGACTTTGTCTCCACGAGGACTATGCGATGGTCACTCTTACCGACACTGTCCTGGACAGATGCTCCTGCAGCTGGTAGGTTGGTAAGGATGAGGTCAAGTATGTTTTTCCCTCTTGTTGTTTCCCTCTCCACCTGCGCAGACCCAGTCTAGCAGCTCTGTCCTTTAGCACCCGACCAGCTCGATCTGTAATACTGCTGCTGAGCCATTCTTGGTGGTGGGCATTGAAATCCCCCACCCAGAGTATATTTTGTGCCCTTGCCATCCTCAGTGCTTCCTCTAAGTGTTGTTTAACATTGAGGAGCTGAGGGAGGACAGTATGTGGTAATCAGCAGGAGATTTCCTTGCCCGTGTTTAACCTGAAGCCATGAGACTTCATGGGGTCCGGAGACAATGTTGGTGACTCCCAGAGCAACTCCCTCCCGACTGTATCCCACTGTGCGCCCCCCCAGCCCCTGCGGGCTCTGTGCTGCCAGTGGGACAGGGCATATCAAGGGACGGTGATGGTGGTGTCTGGGACATTGTCTGTAAGGTATGATTCTGTAAGTAAGACAATATCAGACTGTTGTGAGATGAGTCTGTGACACAGCTC
>NW_025969216.1:6718-7458 GCF_021869965.1 Rhincodon typus
AGGGAAAAACATACTTGACCTCATCCTTACCAACCTACCAGCTGCAGTTGTATCTGTCTGGGACAGTATCGGTAAGAGTGACCATCGTACAGTCCTCGTGGAGACAAAGTCCCGCCTTCACATTGAGAACAACCTCCATCGTGTTGTGTGGCACTATCACCGTGCTGAATGGGACAGACTTCGCACAGATCTAGCAACATAGACTGGGCATCCTCGAGGCGCTGTGTCCCATCAGTAGCAGCAGGATTGTACTCCAGCACAATCTGTAACCTCATGGCCCGGCATATCCCCCACTCAACCATTACCACCAAACCAGGGGATCAACCCTGGTTCAATGGAGAGTGCAGGAGGGCATGCCAGGGGCAGCATCACGCATACCTGAAGATGAGGTATCGACCTGGTGAAGCCACCAAACAGGACTATTTACATGCCAAACAGCAAAAGGAGCAAGTGATAGACACAGCTAAGGGATCCCACAACCAAAAGATCAGATCTAAGCTCTGCAGTCCTGCCACATCCAGTTGTGAATGGTGGTGAACAATTAAACATCTCACTGAAGGAGGAGGCTCCACAAATATCCCCATCCTCAATGATGGAAGAGCCCAGCCCATCAGTGCAAAAGATAAGGCTGAAGCATTCACATCAATCTTCAGCCAGAAGTGCCGAGTGGATGACCCATCTCAGCCTCCTCCAGTGGTCCCCAGCATCACAGATACCAGTCTTCAGCAAATTCGATTCAC
>NW_025969216.1:7958-10244 GCF_021869965.1 Rhincodon typus
TCTCACACTCACTCACACTCTCGCTCACACCCAGCCTGACTCTCACATTCACACTCACTCACACCCAGCCTGATTCTCACACTCACACTCACACTCACTCACACTCTCACTCATACCCAGCCTGACTCTCACACTCTCCCTCATACACACGAACTCACACGCTCACTCTCACTCATGCACTCTGACTCTCACACTCATCTTCACATGCTCACTCTCATTTACCCTCACTCTGACTCTCACACCCACCCTCACGTACACTAACTCACATTCACTCACATCCACCCTGACTCTCACTCACACTGACTCACACTGACTCACTCACCCTCGCTCTCACTCACACTTACCTTCACTCACACTATCTCACATCCACCCTGACTCACTCGCACTGACTCACACTGACTCACTCACCCTCACTCTCACTCATACTTACTCTCACTCACACTAACTCACATCCACCCTGACTCACTCACACTGACTCAGACTCACCCTCACACACTAACTCACTCTCTATCCTTCCACTCTCTATCACTCTCACACCCTCCCTGAATCTCATTCACCCTCAGTCTCACTCACACCCATCCTAACTCACTCACACTGACTTAGCGTGACCGAGTGTGGCATCAAGGAGCCTCGGCAAATCTGGAATCAATGGGTATCGGGGGCAAACTCTCCGCTGGTTGGAGTCATACCTGGCACATAGGAAGGTGGTCGTGGTTGTTGGAGGTCAGTCATCTCAGGTCCAGGACATCTCTGCAGGAGTTCCTCAGGGTAGTGTCCTAGGCCCAACCATCTTCAGCTGCTTCACCAATGACCTTCCCTCCATCATCAGGTCAGAATTGGGGATGTTCGCCGATGATTGCACAATGTTCAGCACCATTCGTGACTCCTCAGATACTGAAGCAATCCATGTCCGAATGTAACAAGATCTGGACAATATCCAGGCTTGGGCTGACAAGTGACATTCGTGCCACACAAATGCCAGGCTATGCCCATCACCAATAAGAGACAATCTAACCACCGCCCCTTAATATTCAATGGTGTTCCCATCACTGAATCCCCCCACTATCAACATCCTGGGGGTTACCATTAACCAGAAACTCAACTGGACCCACCACATCAACACAGCGGCTACAAGAGCAGGTCAGAGGCTGGGAATCCTGCAGCGAGTAACTCCCCTCCTGTCTCCCCCAAATCCTGTCCCACCATCTACAAGGCACAAGTCAAGAGTGGGATGGAATACTCCCCACTTGCCCCTGGATGGGGGCAGCCCCAACAACACTCAAGAAGCTCGACACCATCCAGGACAAAGCAGCCCCCGCTAGATTGGCACCACATCCACAACCATCCCACTCCCTCCCCCCACCGACGCTCAGTCATAGCAGTGTGTACCATCTACAAGGTGCGCTGCAGAAATTCACCAAAGATCCTCAGGCAGCATCTTCCAAACCCACGGCCGCTTCCATCCAGAAGGACAAGGGGCAGCAGATACATGGGACCCCCGCCCCCTGCAAGTTCCCCTCCGAGCCCCTCACCATCCTGACTTGGAAATATATCGCCGTTCCTTCTGTGTCGCTGGGTCAGAATCCCTGGAATTCCCTCCCTAAGGGGACATTGTGGGTCAACCCACAGCACATGGACTGCAGCGGTTCAAGATGGCAGCTCACCCCCACCTTCCCAAGGGGGGCAACTGGGGACGGGAGTAATAAATACTGAGCCCAGCCAGAGACACCGTCCTTACAAATGCAAATAAAAAAACTAATACTGACTCACACTCAAACTGATGCTGACTTATACACACTGACATTCACTCAAACACATGCACACACTCACTCAATTGCACTCACACACCCTCATTCTCACACCTGCCCACCTACACACATACTCCATCTCATACTCACACAGACTCAGACTCTCACACACTGACTCACACACACTGACTCACCCACTTACTCACACTCACACATTCACCCACACACACTCACTCACATATTTAATCACATACACACTCCCACTCATACACTGACACACACTCATGCACACTCACAAACACACAGTCGCACATGCACATTTACACAAACACGAGTGCACATACTCATACATAAACACACTCTCATTCACACTGACTCACACACTTACTCACACTCACATTCACTCACACTTGTATAAATACACACACACACAAATTCACACTCACACTCTCACACATACTCACTTACACTCAATCACACAAATTCATACTCACACTCACACACTCACATACACACACGCTCACACAAATACACATAG
>NW_025969216.1:10744-13030 GCF_021869965.1 Rhincodon typus
CTATGTGTATTTGTGTGAGCGTGTGTGTATGTGAGTGTGTGAGTGTGCGTATGAATTTGTGTGATTGAGTGTAAGTGAGTATGTGTGAGAGTGTGAGTGTGAATTTGTGTGTGTGTGTATTTATACAAGTGTGAGTGAATGTGAGTGTGAGTAAGTGTGTGAGTCAGTGTGAATGAGAGTGTGTTTATGTATGAGTATGTGCACTCGTGTTTGTGTAAATGTGCATGTGCGACTGTGTGTTTGTGAGTGTGCATGAGTGTGTGTCAGTGTATGAGTGGGAGTGTGTATGTGATTAAATATGTGAGTGAGTGTGTGTGGGTGAATGTGTGAGTGTGAGTAAGTGGGTGAGTCAGTGTGTGTGAGTCAGTGTGTGAGAGTCTGAGTCTGTGTGAGTATGAGATGGAGTATGTGTGTAGGTGGGCAGGTGTGAGAATGAGGGTGTGTGAGTGCAATTGAGTGAGTGTGTGCATGTGTTTGAGTGAATGTCAGTGTGTATAAGTCAGCATCAGTTTGAGTGTGAGTCAGTATTAGTTTTTTTATTTGCATTTGTAAGGACGGTGTCTCTGGCTGGGCTCAGTATTTATTACTCCCGTCCCTAGTTGCCCCCCTTGGGAAGGTGGGGGTGAGCTGCCATCTTGAACCGCTGCAGTCCATGTGCTGTGGGTTGACCCACAATGTCCCCTTAGGGAGGGAATTCCAGGGATTCTGACCCAGCGACACAGAAGGAACGGCGATATATTTCCAAGTCAGGATGGTGAGGGGCTCGGAGGGGAACTTGCAGGGGGCGGGGGTCCCATGTATCTGCTGCCCCTTGTCCTTCTGGATGGAAGCGGCCGTGGGTTTGGAAGATGCTGCCTGAGGATCTTTGGTGAATTTCTGCAGCGCACCTTGTAGATGGTACACACTGCTATGACTGAGCGTCGGTGGGGGGAGGGAGTGGGATGGTTGTGGATGTGGTGCCAATCTAGCGGGGGCTGCTTTGTCCTGGATGGTGTCGAGCTTCTTGAGTGTTGTTGGGGCTGCCCCCATCCAGGGGCAAGTGGGGAGTATTCCATCCCACTCTTGACTTGTGCCTTGTAGATGGTGGGACAGGATTTGGGGGAGACAGGAGGGGAGTTACTCGCTGCAGGATTCCCAGCCTCTGACCTGCTCTTGTAGCCGCTGTGTTTATGTGGTGGGTCCAGTTGAGTTTCTGGTCAATGATAACTCCCAGGATGTTGATAGTGGGGGGATTCAGTGATGGGAACACCATTGAATATTAAGGGGCGGTGGTTAGATTGTCTCTTATTGGTGATGGGCATAGCCTGGCATTTGTGTGGCACGAATGTCACTTGTCAGCCCAAGCCTGGATATTGTCCAGATCTTGTTACATTCGGACATGGATTGCTTCAGTATCTGAGGAGTCACGAATGGTGCTGAACATTGTGCAATCATCGGCGAACATCCCCAATTCTGACCTGATGATGGAGGGAAGGTCATTGATGAAGCAGCTGAAGATGGTTGGGCCTAGGACACTACCCTGAGGAACTCCTGCAGAGATGTCCTGGACCTGAGATGACTGACCTCCAACAACCACGACCACCTTCCTATGTGCCAGGTATGACTCCAACCAGCGGAGAGTTTGCCCCCGATACCCATTGATTCCAGATTTGCCGAGGCTCCTTGATGCCACACTCGGTCACGCTAAGTCAGTGTGAGTGAGTTAGGATGGGTGTGAGTGAGACTGAGGGTGAATGAGATTCAGGGAGGGTGTGAGAGTGATAGAGAGTGGAAGGATAGAGAGTGAGTTAGTGTGTGAGGGTGAGTCTGAGTCAGTGTGAGTGAGTCAGGGTGGATGTGAGTTAGTGTGAGTGAGAGTAAGTATGAGTGAGAGTGAGGGTGAGTGAGTCAGTGTGAGTCAGTGCGAGTGAGTCAGGGTGGATGTGAGATAGTGTGAGTGAAGGTAAGTGTGAGTGAGAGCGAGGGTGAGTGAGTCAGTGTGAGTCAGTGTGAGTGAGAGTCAGGGTGGATGTGAGTGAATGTGAGTTAGTGTACGTGAGGGTGGGTGTGAGAGTCAGAGTGAGGGTAAATGAGAGTGAGCATGTGAAGATGAGTGTGAGAGTCAGAGTGCATGAGTGAGAGTGAGCGTGTGAGTTCGTGTGTATGAGGGAGAGTGTGAGAGTCAGGCTGGGTATGAGTGAGAGTGTGAGTGAGTGTGAGTGTGAGTGTGAGAATCAGGCTGGGTGTGAGTGAGTGTGAATGTGAGAGTCAGGCTGGGTGTGAGCGAGAGTGTGAGTGAGTGTGAGA
>NW_025969216.1:13530-14853 GCF_021869965.1 Rhincodon typus
TCTCTCTCTATTCCCCTCTCTCTCTTTATCTCTCTCTCTCTATTCCTCTCTCTCTATTTCCCTCTCTCTCTCTATTCCCTTCTCTCCATATATATCCCTCTCTCTCTCTCTATTCCTCTCTCTCACTCTTCCCCCCGTCTCTCTCTCTCATCCTCTCTGTCTCTCTCTTCCTGTCTCTCTCTCTCTCTCTCTATTCCCCTCTCTCTCTCTCTATTCCCCCCTCTATCTCTATCTATCTCTCTCTCTCCCTCTATCTCTCCATTTCTCTCTCTCTGTCTCTCTATTCCTCTCTTTCTCTGTATCTTCCCTTCCCCTCTCTCTGTCTCTCTTCCCGCCGTCACACTCACTCTTCATCTCCATCTCTCTCTTCCTCTTTCTCTCTCTCTCTGTATTCCTCTCTATCTCTATCTATCCCCCCTCTCTGTAATCCCTTTCTCTCTCTCTCTCTCTCTGTGTGTGTGTGTATGTCTCTCTCTTCCTCTTTCTCGATCTCTCTCTCTCTCTCTCTTCCTCTCCATCTCTCTCTTCCTCTTTCTCTCTCTCGCTCTCTATTCCTCCCTCTCTCTATCTATTCCCCCCCCTCTCTCTAGATCCCTTTCTTTCTCTCTCTCTCTCTGTGTGAGTGTGTCTCTGTCTCTCTCTTCCTCTTCTTCGTTCTCTCTCTTTTCCTCTCCGTCTCTCTCTTCCTCTTTGTCTCTCTCTCTCTTCCTCTTTCTCTCTCTCTCTTTTCCTCTTTCTCTCTGTCTCTCTCTCTCTCTCCGTATTCCTCTCTCTCCCTGTTCCTCTCTCCCTGTTCCTCTCTCTCTCTGTTCCTCTCTCTCTCTTCCTTTCTCTCTTTATTCCTCTCTCTCTCTATTTCTTTCTCTCTCTTCCTCTCTCTCTCTCTCTATTCCCCACTCTCTCATTCTCTCTCTCTCTATTCCTCTCTCTCTCAATTCCTCTCTCTCTCTCTATTTCCCTCTGTCTCTCTATTCCCCTCTCTCTATATATATCCCTCTCTCTCCATTCCTCTTTCTCTCTCCATTCCTCTCTCTCTATTCCCCTCTCTCGCTCTCTATTCCTCTCTCTCTCTTTCTCTCACTCTCTATTCCTCTCTCTCTCTTCCCTCCCCCTCTCTCTCTCTTCCCCCCCCAACTCCGTCTGTCTCTCTCTTCCTCTCCATCTCTCTCTCTCTATCTATTGCCCTCTCTCACTCTCTCTCTATTCCTCCCTCTCTCTCTATTCCTCTCTCTCTTTCTCTCTCTATTCCTCTCTCTCTCAATTCCTCTCTCTCTCCCTATTCCTCTCCCTCGATTCCTCTCTCTATCTCGCTCTATCTCTCTC
>NW_025969217.1:0-6471 GCF_021869965.1 Rhincodon typus
GTTGGGGTTGAGGGGGGAGGTGTAGGGGCAGGTGTCGCAATTCCTGCGGTTGCAGGGAAAAGTGCCGGGTGTGGTGGGGCTGGAGGGGAGTGTGGAGCGGACAAGGGAGTCACGGACTGAGTGGTCCCTCCATAAAACAGATAAGGGTGGGGAGGGAAAAATGCCTTTGGTGGTGGGGTCGGATTGCAGATGTCGGAAGTGCTGGCGATGCTGCCAGACCTGCTGAGCTTTTCCAGCAACTATGTTTTTGTTCCCGATTTTGATGCATTCGCAGTTCCTTTAGTTTTTAATGTGTTTTAGTGATTATATACAGGAGGCTCCGTATTTCAGCATTTATACCCTGGGGCTCCTGTGTTTTAGGGTTCGTTTATCAGGGGCTGATGAAGTTGTTTTGACCAACATGCTTATTTCAGTGAGATAAGCATATCAGAAGACTAAAATCTCACCTTCACCAGATGACCTAAATTTTGATGCTGGTTTAAAAAAAAATGCTTATTTCAGCGAGTTAAGCACCTCAGAAGCTAAAAATCTGAACTTCACCAAATGACACAATTTTTTCTGTTCGTTTGACTAAAATGCTTATTTAAGCGAGTTAAGCACTTCAGAAAATAACAATCTCAACTTCACCAAATGAGTCAACTTTTGATGATGTTTTGACTAACTTTTTGACTTACTTTAGCGAGATAAGCACATCAGAAGACCAAAATCTCAATTTCACCAAGACACTCAACTTTTGATGCAGGTTTGACTGAAATGCTTATTTCAGAGAGATAAGCACTTCAGTAGTCAAAAATCTCAACTTCACGAAATGATTTCAATGTTGATGCTGTTTTGACTAACATGTTTATTTCACTCAGATAAGCACGACAGAAAACCAAAATCTGAACATCACCAAATGACTCAAGTTTTGATGTTGGTTTGACTGACACGATTATTTGAGTGAGATAAGCACTTCAGAAATCAAAAATCTCAACTTCACCGCCTGACGTAATTTTTGATGCAGTTTTGACGAACATGCTTATTCAACTCAGATAAGCACTTCAGTAGACCAAATTCTCACTTCTCCAAAAATGTTAGTTTTTGATGTTGGTTTGAATGACATGCTTATTTCATGAGGGAAGCACTTCAGAAGATCAAAATCAAAACTTCACAAAATGACTCAACTTTTGATGCTGTTTTGACTAACATGCTTATTTCAGCGAGTTAAGAACTTCAGAAGGCTAAAATCTGAACTTTACCAAATGACACAACTATTGATGCTGGTTGGTTTAAAATGCTTATTTCAGCGAGTTGAGCTCTTCAGTAGACCAAAATCTGAATTTCACCAAATGAATCAAGTTTTGATGTTGGTTTGACTGACATGCTCATTTCAGCGATTTAAGCACTTCAGAAATCAATAATCTCAACTTCACCAAATGACACAACTTTTGATGTTGTTTTGACTGACGTGCTTATTTCAGCGAGATAAGCATATCAGAAGACTAAAATCTCACCTGCACCAGATGACCTAACTTTTGATGCTGGTTTTATTAAAATGCTTACTTCAGCGAGTTAAGCACCTGTGAAGCGAAAAATCTGAACTTCACCAAATGACTTGATTTTTGATTCAGGTGAGACGAAAATGCTTATTTCTGCGAGTTAAACACTTCAGAAGTGAAGAATCTGAACTTCATCAAATGACACAATTTTTATGTTCGTTTGACTAAAATACTTATTTCAGCGAGTTAAGGACTTTCGAAGACCAAAATCTCAATTTCACCAAGACACTCAACCTTTTTATGCTGGTTTGAGTAAAATGCTTATTTCAGCGAGATAAGCATATGAGAAGAATAAAATCTCAACTTCACCAAATGAATTCAATGTTGGTGCTGTTTTGACAAACATGCTTACGGCACAGAGATAAACACTTCAGTAGGCAAAAATCTCAACTTCACCAAACGACTTAATTTTTATGATTGTTGAATGACAATGCTTATTTCAGCGAGTTAAGCACATCAGTAGACATGAATTTGAACTTCACCAAATGACTCAATTTTTGGTGTTGATTTGACGAACATGCTTATTTCAGTGAGAAAAGCACTTCCGAACTCAAAAATCTCAACTTCACCAAATGACTCAACTTTTGATGTTGTTTTGACTAACGTGCTTATTTCAGCGAGATAAGCATAGCAGAAGACCAAAATCTCAACTTCAACAAGACACTCAATTTTTGATGATGTTTTGACAAACATGCTTATTTCACTCAGATAAGCACTTCAGAAGACCAAAATCTGAACTTCAGCAAATGACTCAAGTTTTGATGTTGGTTAGACTGACATGTTTATTTGAGTGAGATGTGCACTTCAGAAGTCAAAAATCTCAACTTCACCAAATGCCTTAATTTTTAATGCTGTTTTGACTACGTGCTTATTTCAGTATGATAAGCACTTCAGAAATCCAAAATCTGAACTTGACCAAATGACTCAAATTTTTATGTTGGTTTGACTAACATGCTAATTTCAATGAGATAAGCACTTCGGAAATCAAAAATCTCAACTTCACCAAATGACTCAACTTTTGATGTTGTTTTGACTGACGTGTTTATTTCAGCGAGATAAGCATATCAGAGGACTAAAATCTCAACTTCACCAGATGACCTAACTTTTGGTGCTGATTAAATTAAAATGCTTATTTCAGCGAGTTGAGCACCTCAGAAGCCAAAAATCTGAACTTCACCAAATGACTTGATTTTTAATTCTGGTTAGACTGAAATGCTTATTTCTGCTTGGTAAGCACTTCAGAAGATCAAAATCTCATTCCACCAAATGACTCAACTTTTGATGTTGTTTTGAATAACGTGCTTATTGCATCGAGATAAGCATGTCAGAAGACCAAAATCTCAATTTCACTAAGACACTCAACTTTTGATGCTGGTTTGACTAAAAAGCTTATTTCAGCGAGGTAAGCATATCAGAAGACTAAAATCTCACCTTCACCAGAAGACCTAACTTTTGAGGCTGGTTAAATTAAAATGCTTATTTCGGCGAGTTAAGCACCTTGGAAGCCCAAAATCCGGACTTCACCAAATGACTCAACTTTTGATGTTAGTTTGACTAACATGCTCATTTCAGCGAGTGAAACACTTGAGAAGATCAAAATCTCAACTTCACCAAATGACACATCGTTTGATGTTGTTTTGACTAACGTGCTTATTTCAGCGAGATAAGCACTTGAGAAGACTAAAATCTGAACTTCACCAAATGACTCAAGTTTTGATGTTGGTTTGACGAACATGCTCATTTCGGTGAATTAAGCACTTCAGTAAATCAAAACCTCAACTTCACCAAATGACACAACTTTTAATGTTGGTTTGCCGAACGTGTTTATTTCAGCGAGTTAAGCATATCAGAAGACCAAAATCTCAATTTCACCAAGACAACCAACTTTGTATGCTGTTTTGACAACATGCTTATTTCAGTGAGATAAGTACTTCAGAAGAACAAAATCTGAATTTCGCTAAATGACTCAAACTTTGACGTTGGATTGACTAACAGGCTTACTCCAGTGAAATAAGCACTTTAGAAGTGAAGAATCGCGACGGCACCAAATGACTCAACTTTTGATTTTCTTTTGAGTAACATGCATAATTGCGTGAGATAAGCACTTCAGAACGCCAAAATAAGAACTTCACCAAATGGCTCAATTTTTCATGTTGGTTAGACTAACATGCTAACTTGAGTGAGATAAGCACTTCAGAAGTCAAAAATCTCAACTTCACCAACTGACTTAATTTTTATTGCTGTTTTGACTAACATGCTTATTTCAGTGAGAAAAGCACTTGAGAAATCAAAAATCTCAACTTCACCAAATGACTCAACTTTTGGTATTGTTTTGACTAACGTGCTTACTTCAGCGAGATAAGCATATCAGAAGACTAAAATCTCACCTTCACCAGATAACCTAACTTTTGATGCTGTTTAAATTAAAATGCTTATTTCAGCGAGTTAAGCACCTCAGAAGCCAAAAATCTGAACTTCATCAAATGACTTGATTTTTCATTCTGTTTGGACGAACATGCTTATTTCTGCGAGTTAAGCACTTCAGAAGATTAAATTTGAACTTCATCAAATGACAATTTTTTTGTGTTCCTTTGACTATCATGCTTAGTGTAGTAAGGGCGTGGAATGCCCTGCCTGCAAAAATAGTGGACTCGCCAACTTTAAGGGCATTTAAATGGTCATTGGATAAACATATGGATGATAATGGAATAGTTTAGGTTAGATGGGCTTCAGATTGGTTTCACAGGTCGGCGCAACATCGAGGGCCGAAGGGCCTGTACTGCGCTGTCATGTTCTATGTTCTATGTTCTATCATGCTTATTTCAGCGAACGAAGCACTTCAGAAGATCAAAATCGCAACTTCACCAAATGACTCAACTTCTGATGTTGTTTGACTAACGTGCTTATTTCAGCGAGTTACGCATATCAGAAGAGCACAATCTCAATTTCACCAAGACACTCAAGTTTTGATGTTGGTTTTAATAAAATGCTTATTTTAGCGAGATAAGCATATCAGAAGATGAAAACCTCAACTTCACCAAAGTACCTAATTTTTGATGCTGATTTGACTAAAATGCTTGTTTCAGTGAGATAAGCACTTCAGAAGTCAAAAATCTCACCTTCACCAAATGAATTCAATGCTGATGCTGTTTTGACTAACGTGTTTATTTGAGTCAGATAAGCACTTCAGAAGTCAAAAAATCTCAACTTCGCCAAATGACTTCATTTTTCATGCTGTTTTGACTAAAATGCTTATTTCAGTGCGAAAAGCACTTCAGAAAACCAAAATCTGAACTTCACCAAATGACTCAAGTATTGATATTGGTTTGACTAACATGATTATTTGAGTGAGATAAGCACTCCAGAAGTCTAAAATCTCAACTTCCCCAATGGACATAACATTGGACGCCGGGTGGAATGAAATGCTTATTTCAGTGAGATAAGCACTTCAGAAATTAAAAAATCTCAACGTCACCATCTAAATTTATTTTTGATGCTGTTTTAACTGACATGCTTCTTTAACTCAGACAAGCATTTCAGAAGATCAATATCACAATTCAACAAAAATGTTAGTTTTTGATGTTGGTTTCAATGACATGCTTATTGCATTGAGATAAGTCGTTCAGAAGTCCTTAACTCGCTGAAATAAGCATGTTAGTCAAAATAACATCAAAAGTTAAGTCATTCGGTGAAGTTGAGAATTTTGATTTCTGAAGTGTTTTTCTCACTGAAATAAGCATGTTAGACAAACCAACATCAAAACTTGAGTCATTTAGTGAAGTTCAGATTTTGGTTTTCAGAAGTGCTTATCTGAGTGAAATAAGCATGTCAGTCAGAACAGCATAAAAAATTAAGTCATTCGCTGAAGTTCAGATTTTGATCTTCTGAAGTGCTGACCCCCTCAAATATGCAAGTTACTCAAACCAACATCAAAACTTGAGTGTCCTGTTGAAGTTGAGATTTTGGTCTTCTGAAGTGCTTTTCCCACTGAAATAACCATGTTAGTCAATACAGGATCAAAAGTTGAGTGTCCTGTTGAAGTTGAGATTTTGGTCTTCTGCTGTGCTTATCTCGCTGAAATAAGAATTTTAATCCAACCACCATCAAAAGTTAGGTCATTTGGTGAATTTGAGATTTTATACTTCTGATATGCTTATATCGCTGAAGTAAGCACGTTAGTCAAAACAGCATCAATCATTCAGTCATTTGGTGAAGTTGAGATTTTTGACTTCTGAAGTGCTTATTTCACTCAAATAAGCATGTTAGCCAAAGAAACATCAAAACTTGAGTCAATTTGTGAACTTCAGATTTTGTTCCACTGAATTGCTTAACTCGCTGAAATAAGCATTTAAATCCAACCAGCATCAAATGTTGAGTCATTTGTGGAAGATGAGACTTGAGCCTTCTGAAGTGCTTAACTCGCTGAAATAAGCATGTTGGTCAAATCAACATCCAAAGTTGATTCATTTGGTGAAGTGGAGATTTTGGTCTACTGAAGAGCATAACTCGCTGAAATAAGAATTTTATTCCAACCAGAATCAAAAGTTGAGTCATTTGGTGAAGTTGAGATCTTAGCCTTCTGAAATGCTTAAATCGCTGAAATACGCATGTTAGTCAAACCAACATCAAAACTTGAGTCATTTGTTGCAGTACAGATTTTGGTTTTCTGAAGTGCTTAACTCGCTGAAATAAGCATTTTAATCCAACCAGCATCAAAAGTTAGGTCATTTGGTGAATTTGAGATTTTATATTTCTGATATGCTTATCTCGCTGAAATAAGCACGTTCGTCAAAATAGCATCAGCAGTTAAGTCATTTGGTGAAGTTGAGATTTTTGACTTCTGAAGTACTTATTTCACACAAATGAGCATGATAGCCAAAGAAACTTCAAAACTTGAGTCAATTTGTGAAGTTCATATTTTGTTCTTCTGAAG
>NW_025969217.1:6971-12471 GCF_021869965.1 Rhincodon typus
CAGCAAGTCAGATGTGAGGCAGAGCCTGTTTGTCAGACAGTCAGTAAAGTGGAAGCGCAATGCTGTCTCACGGTCATTACTGAGGCAGCGCCACACGATTACAGGATCAGTCCTGAGGGAATGCCACGCGAATAGAGGATCAAATCTGGGTTATTGCAGCACTGAGAGGGTTGGAGTGAGAACCTCAGTGTCGGCAGTGTACTGAAGTTCTGAGGAAGGGTCCCCGGACCAGAAACTTTGACTCTGTTTTCTCCTTCACAGATGTTGCCAGACCTGCTGAGCTTTTCCGGCAAACCTGATTGTCCTGGTCGACTAATTGTCTCCGCCTGCTTCTGCCCCACCGAACTTATCTCCACCTATCTCGAATACATTTTCTCCCCCTTGGTCCAGGAACTCCCTACCTTCGAACGTGACACCACCCACGCACTCCACCTCCTCCAGAACTTCCAATTCCCTGGTTCTCCACACCTCATCTTTACCATGGACGTCCAGTCCCTCTGCACCTGCAATCCCCATACAGATGGCCGAAAGGCCCTCTGCTTCTTCGTGTCCCGCAGGCCCGACCAGTCCCCCAACACTGACACCCTCATCCGCTTAGCCAAACTCGTCCACACCCTCAACAAGTTCTCTTTCAATTCCTCCCACTTCCGACAGACAAAGGGGGTGGCCATGAGTACCCGCATGGGCCCAAGCTATGCCTGCCTCTTTGTAGGTTACACGGAACAATACGTCTTCCGTAGCTACACTGGCCCAAAACACCACCTCTTCCTCCATTGCATTGATGACAAAATCTGCGCCGCCTCGTGCTCCCACAAGGAGCTCGAACAGTTCATCCACTTCACGAACACCGTCCACCCCAAACTTAAGTACACCTGGACCATCTCTAATACCTCTCTCTCCTTACTGGACCTCGCTGTTTCCATGTCTGACCTGGAAACTAATATCCATTTCAAGCCCACCGACTCCCACAGCCACCTGGACGACAACTCCTCCCAGCCACCTTCCTGGAAAAATGCCATTCCCTATTCCCAGTTCCTTCACTTCCACCACTTCGGTTCTCAGGATGAGGCATTCCACTCCCGTACATCTCAGATGTCCTCGTTTTTCAAGGACCGCAACTTCCTCCCCTCAGTGGTCGAGAACGCCCTCGAACATTTCTCCCGCATTTCCCGCAACTCATCCCTCACACCCCCACCCCGCAATAACAATCAAAACAGAATGCCCCTCGTCCTCACGTACCAGCCAACCAACATCCTGATCCAATGCATCATCCTCCAACACTTCCGCCATCTGCAATCCGACACCACCACGGAAGACATTTTTCTCTCCCCACGCTTATCTGTTTTCCGGAGGGACCGCTCTGTCCGTGACTCCCTTCTCCACTCCAAACTCCCATCCAGACCCACCACACTCAGCACTTTTCCCTGCAACGGCAGGAAGTGCTACACCTGACCCTACACCTCCCCCCTCGCATCCATCCCAGGCCCCAAGAAGACTTTCCACATCAAGCAGATGTTCACCTGCACATCGGCTAATGTGGTATACTGCATCCGCTGTTCCCGTTGTGGCCTCCTCTACATTGGGGAAACCAAGCGAAGTCTTGGGGACCGCTTTGCAAAACACCTACCCTCGTTTCGCACTAAACGACTGCACCTCCCAGTCGCGAACCATTTCAATTCCCCCTCCCATTCCTCAGACGATATGTCCATCCTGGGCCTCCTGCAGTGCCACAACGATGCCACCCAAAGGTTATAGGAACAGCAATTCATATTCCACTTGGGAACCATGCAGCCCACTGGTCTCAATGTGGATTTCACAAGCTTCAAAATCTCCCCTCCCACTCCCTCATCCCAAAACCAGCCCAGCTCGTCCCCGCTTCCCTAATCTGTTCTTCCTCCCACCTATCCCCTCCTCCCACCTCAAGCGCCACCCCCATTTCCTACCTACTGACCTCATCCCGGCCCCTTGACCTGTCTGTCCTCGCTGGACTGACCTATCTCCTCCCGAAATCCCCAGCTACACTTACCTTTACTGGCTGCATTCCCGCCTCTTTGACCTGTCTGTCTCCTCTCCACCTATCTTCTACTCTATCCATTTTCTGTCTGCCTCGCCCTCATTCCCTATTTATTTCAGCACCTCCTTCCCCTCCCCACTTCTGAAGAAGGGTCTCGGTCCGAAACGTCAACCTTCCTGCTCCTCTGTTGCTTGGCCTGCTGTGTTCATCGAGCTCTACACCTTGTCATCTCGGATTTTCCAGCATCTGCAGTTCCTACCATCTCTGCCAACGCAGAAAATTTGTTTGATGTACTGCAAGCTATTCAAGTCCTGGGAGAATTTTGCAGAGGGCTCATTAATATTATGCTCTTTTATATCTTCGGTTGACACGATGGTATCGTTCTGAATATGTTAGAAAATTAAGACATACTCAGGGATAGACTCTGATGTAGACACAGGTTTGGCGTCTGTTAGCAAAGTAAGGCCGTCAAGATTAAAACTGTGAAAAAGCAGTAAATGGGGTGGAAGGAACATTTTAATTTAATCTCCCTTTAATAGTGAAAAGTGAGACAAGATGGCAGTTTCATGAAGGAATGAAATGCGGTAATAGTAAACATAGTACGCTCGTAAGTGGTCAGTTAAGTTATGAATGAAGGAAAGTGCGAAAGTCGTAATATGGAATGCTTGTGGGTGCATTGCTGAAGAAAAACTTCAGTACAACAGTAAAAAGGCTTGCACTAGTAATTATTTAGCAAAATTCACTCTCGGGTGGTTCCCGCAGATTGGAAAACAGCCAATGTGACGCCACTGAGTAAAAAAGGAAGTAGACAAAAAGCAGGTAACTGTAGGCCAGTTAGCTTAACTTCGGTTGTGGGTAAAATGTTTGAATCCATCATTAAGGAAGATAATAGCAAGACAACTGGATATCAAGTGTCCCATTGGGAACACCCAGCATGGGTCCATGAAGGGTAGGTCATGTTTAACTAACTTGGTGGAATTCTTTGAGGACATTACTTGCATGGTGGACAATGGGGAACCTGTGGATGTCGTGTATCTGAATTTCCAGAAGGCATTTGACAAGGTGCCACACCAAAGGCTGCGACATAAGATAAATTTGCACGATATTACAGGTAATGTATTGGCATGGATAGAGGATGATTGACGAGTAGAAAATTAAGAGTAGGGGTAAATGGGTGTTTTTCTGGTTGGCTGTCAATGGCTCGTGGTGTGCCTCAGGGATCAGTGTTGGGACTGCAATTGTTTACAATTGACATAGATGATTTGGAGTTGGGAACTAAGTGTGGTGTGTCAAAATTTGCAGATGGCACTGAGATGAGCGGCAGAGCAACGTGTGCAGAAGACACTGAAAGTCTGCAGAGGGATATATTGTCAAAGTGAGTGGGCAAAGGTCTGGCAGAAGGAGTACAACGTCGATAAATGTGAGGATCCATTTTGGTAGGAATAACAGCAAAATGGATTGTGGTTTAAATGGTTAAAAAATTGCAACATGCTGCTGTGCAGAGGGACTTGGGTGTCCTTGTGCATGAATCGCTAAAAGTGGTATTGCAGGTGCAGCAGGTAATTAAAAATGCAAATAGAATTTGGGTGAAGAAGCTCCTCCTATCCTCAGTCCTCAGAACTGTTGGGGTGCATTATTGTGAAACGCTCAATACTGAGGTGGTGTCTTATTCTCAAGGGGTTAGACTTGTGGGGGTGCCACACGATTGCAGCACTGTGACATTGTCAGACTGAGGCACTCCCTCATTGTCAGATAGTCAGTACTGTCAGAGCTTCAGTACTGAAGCAGTGTCTCATTGTCAAATGGTCCGCACTGAGGTATTGCAGCAGTGTCAGTGGGTCAGAACTGTGGGACTGTATCAGTTATAGCGTCAAGACTGAGGCTGAGCCTTGTTCTAAATTCTTATTGGGGGAGTGCGACATAACTAAATGACATAATTTCTAAAAATGAGGCGTCGGCTGAATGTGATCCTCTGACAATTGTGCACTCCTTCAGTCCTGACACTACAACATAGCAGGACAGCCTCAAGCGGACCCTGTGACAATGAAGCATTCCTTCAGGACAATAATCTTTAATTGTAAACTAATCTGTAATACTATTTGACCTGTTCAGTTTACAATACATACCGAGTCTAACTGCAGAATGCGCAGTTGCTCTCCCTCTGGTTCTGTCTCTGTGTATGCGAAGCTGCTTTCTTTCTCCCTGCCCCCAGAAATAACCCTACCCCAAACATTAACCCGAGATTCAGCCCTAACGCTAACCCTTGCGTAAGCTCTGAACCCAACCTCAGGCCAAACACTAACCCTAACCTTCGCCTCAGGCCGAACACAAACCATAACCCTCAGCTCCAGCACTGACCCTAACCTCACCTCTAACGGTCGCCTCAGCCCAAGACAAAAGCCCTCAAACACCAGGCCTCCTGCAAATATACCCTCAGAAACCCCTTTGAATAACCCATAAAACGCGGAGCTCACAGTAAATAACCCCTAAAACACAAAGCCCCATTTAAACCAATCTTAGAAACAAAGCCCCCTGTAATTATTCACTCAAATACAAGGTCCCATTTAAATGAACTCGAACACACATCACCCAGGAAGTAGAAGGTAGAACATAGGGCTCCCTCTAAATAAATCCGAAAACACTGAGCACCTGTAATTACACCCCACACTCAGCCAACTCAGCCACCTGTAAAGAGGGCCCCTGACAAATAAACTTTGAAAAGATCGACGTACCTAAAAGTAACCGTCCCCGGTAAATAAACCCGAAGACAGACACGCCTTTCAATAACCTGTAAAACACAGATCACTATAAATAATCCCTAAAACACAGAGCATCGTGTACAGATACCCTAAAACACAGACATCCCTGCAAATGAACTCTGAAACAGACAGCCTCCTGTATATATTCTCCGATGCAGAGTCTCATTTGAAAAAATGCTGAAAACAGAGCCCTCTGTAAATACAACCTTAAGCACAGAGACTCCTTTATATATAACCGAAGAAAGGTCCCTCAGGAAATAAAGTGTAAAAGACACAGCCCTAAGTTAAAAACCATAAAAGACAGAGTCCCCTGTAAATAAATTATAAAATATAGAGCGCACAGTAAATAAACCCGGAAACAGTGCCCCCTGCAAATCCTCCCTAAATCTAAGCCTCCTGTAAATAAACTCTCAGAGGCGACCCTAAAACACAGAGCCTCCAATTAATAAAGCCTAGAACACAAGACACTGTAAATCAACACTAAATAACACAGCCCCCAGTACAGCACGGCGAATTGATCGGATTGAGATAATACATCATAGTCTGAGGCAATGCCTCTTTGACAAAGAGTCAGTCATGGGGAGGTGTAGTGTTGTCTGACGGTCATTGTTGAGGTAGCGCCTCATTGTAACAGGGTCAGAATTGAGGGAGCGCCTCATTGTACTCGGGTCAGGATTGAGGGTGCACCTCATTGTCAGCGGGTCAGGACTGAGGGAGCGCCTCATTG
>NW_025969217.1:12971-14500 GCF_021869965.1 Rhincodon typus
TCAGCATGTTCGTCTAACCAACATCAAAACTTGAGTCATTTGATGAAGTCGAGATTCTACACTTCTGAGGTGCTTATTTCATTGGCGAAAGCCTGTTAGCCAATCCAACATCATAAATTTGAGTCATTTAGTGACGTTCAGATTGTGGTCTTCTGAAGTACTTTTACCACAGAAATAAGCATGTTAGACAAAACAGCATCAAAAGTTGAGTGTCTTGTTGAAGTTAAGATTCTGGTCTTCTGCTGTGCTTATCTCGCTGAAATAAGCACGTTAGTCAAATTAACATCAAAAATTGAGTCATTTGGTGAAGTTCCGGTCTTTGTCTTCTGAAGTGCTTATCTCACTCACACAAGCATGTTAGTCAAAACAACATCTAAAGTTGAGTCATTTGGTGAAGTTGAGATTTTTGACTTCTGAAGTGCTTATCTCACTCACATAAGCATTTTAGTCAAACGACATCAAAACTTGATTCATTTGGTGAAGTTCAGATATTGGTCTTCTGATGTGCTTAACTCCCTGAAATAAGAATTTTAATCCAACAAACATTAAAAATTAAGTAATTTGGTAATGTTGAGATTTTTGCCGACTGATCTGCTTATCTCACTCACAGAAGCATGTTAGTCAAAACAACATCTAAAGTTGAGTCATTTGGTGAAGTTGAGATTTTTGACTTCTGAAGTGCTTATCTCACTCAAATAAGCATGTTAGTCAAACTAACATCAAATCTAGTCATTCGGTGGAGTTCAGGTTTTGGTGTTCTGAAGAGCTTAACTCGTTGAAATAAACATTTTGAACCAACCAGCATCAAAAGCTGTGTCATTGAGTGAAGTTGAGATTTTAGCATTCTGAAGTGCTTAACTCGCTGAAATAAGCATGTTAGTCAAAACAACATTAATTTTTGAGTCATTTGATGAAGTTGAGGTGTTGAACTTCTGAACTGCTTACCTCATGAAATAAGCATGTCATTCAAACCAACATCAAAAACTGACTCATTAAGTGAAGTGAGATATTGGTCTTCTGAAGTGCTTATGTGAGTGAAATAAGCATGTTAGTCAAAACAGCTTAAAAAAAATTAAGTCATTTGATGAAGGTGAGATTTTGTACTTCTGATGTGCTTATATCATTGAAATAAGCATTTTAGTCATACCAGCATCAAAAGTTGAGTGTTTTGGTGAAGTTGCGAATTTGGTCTTCTGATATTTTTATCCAACTGAAAGAAACACCTCAGTCAAAACAAGATCAAAAATTGAGTCATTTGGTGAAATTCAGATTTATGTCTACTGAAGTGCTTAACTCCCTGAAGTAAGCATTTTATCCAACCAGCATCAAAAATTAAGCCATTTGGTAAAGTTCAGATTTTGATTTCTGAAGTGCTTATCTCAAAGAAATAAGCATTTTAGTACAACCAACGTCCAAAGTTAGGTCCTTTGGTGAAGTTCAGATTTTGATCTTCTGTCGTGCTTATCTCAAAGAAATCAATAAGTCATTCAAACCAACATCAAAAACCAACTCATTTGGTGAAGTTGAGA
>NW_025969217.1:15000-15202 GCF_021869965.1 Rhincodon typus
TCTCAACTTCACCAAATGTCTCAACTTTTCATGCTGGTTGAAATAAATTGCTTATTTCAGCGAGTTAAGCTCTTCAGTAGACCAAAATCTGAACTTCACCAAATGAGTCAACTTTCGATGTTTTTTTGACTAACGTGCTTATTTCAGTGAGATCCGCATATCAGATGACTAAAATCTCAACTTCACCAAAGGACATTACTTT
>NW_025969217.1:15212-16500 GCF_021869965.1 Rhincodon typus
TCAGCGAGATAAGCATATCAGATGACTAAAATCTCAACTTCACCAAATGACTTAAATTTTCATGCTGTTTTCACGAACATGCTTATTTCAGTGATATAAGCACTTGAGAAGACTAAAGTCTGAACTTCACCAAATGAATCAATTTTTAATGTTGTTTTGACTGACATGATTATTTGAGTCAGATAAGGAGTTCAGAAATCAAAAATCTCAACATCACCATATCACTCAACTTTCGATGTTGTTTTGACAAACGTGCTTATTTCAGCGAGATAAGCATATCAGAAGACGAAAACCTCAACTGCTACAAATGAAATAATCTTTGATGCTGTTTTGGTAAAATGCATATTTCACTCAGATAAGCATTTCAGAAGACCAATATCTCAACTTCAACAAATGTGTTATTTTTTGTTGTTTGTTTGAATACAATTCTTTGTTTAGTGAGATAACCACGTCAGAAATCAAAAATCTCAACTTCACCAAATGATTCAACTTTTGATGTTGCTTTGACTAACGTGCTTATTTCAGCGAGATAAGAATAGCCGAAGACCAAAATCTCAACTTCAACAAGACACTCAACTTTTGATGCTGTTGTGACGAACATGCTTATTTCAGTGGGAAAGCACTTCAGAAGACCAAAATCTGAACTTCACGAAATTTTTGGTGTTGGATTGACAAACAGGCTTCCTCCAGTGAAATAAACACTTCAGAAGTGAAGAATCTCGACTTCACCAAATGACTCAACTTTTGATGTTGTTTTGAGTAACATGCATATTTGAGTGAGATAAGCACTTCAGAAAACCGAAATCTGATCTTCTCCAAATGACTTAATTTTTCATGCTGCTTTGACTGACATGCTTATTTCAGTAAGATAAGCACTTCAGAAAACCAAAATCTGAACTTCACGAAATGACTCAAGTGTTGATGTTCGTGTGACTGACATGCTTATTTCAGCGAGTTAAGCACTTCAGAAGATCAAAATCTCAGCTTCACCAAATAACTCAGCTTTTAATGTTAGTTTGACGAAAATGCTTATTTCAGCAAGATAAGAATATCAGAAGACTAAAATCTCCACTTCACCAAAGGATTAAAAGTTGATGCTGTTTTGACTAAGATGCTTATTTCACTCAGATAAGCACTTCAGAATTCCAAAATCTGAACTTCACCAAATGACTCAAGTTGTGATTTAGTTTTGACTAACGTGCTTATTTCACCGACACAAGCATATCAGAGGACCGAAATCTCAATTTCACCAGAACACTCAAGTTTTGATGCTGGTTTGACCAAAATG
>NW_025969218.1:0-16493 GCF_021869965.1 Rhincodon typus
CTTAAATGAGCCACTGGTTCAGCATGTAACTCTGACAATAATGCATTCCCACAGTTCTGACCCTCTGACACTGCTACAATAACTCAGCACTGACTCTCTAATCGTGTGTCACTCCCCCAGTTTTGACTATTGAATCAGCATTGACCCTCTGACTATAATGCACACCAATGTTCTGACCGCCTGAGAGTGCTCCTGTACCTCAGAGATAACCTCGTAATCATATGGCCCTACTTCAATCCATCCCCCTCCCAAAGAGGCACTGCCTCTCTACTGACCCGCTGACGATAAGGCCCTCCCTCAGAACTTACCCTCTGAAAGTGCTGCAGTCCTCAGTATTGATCCTCTAAATGTGATCCTCTAAATTCTGATCCCATTACATTGAGGCACTGCCTCACAATCGACCCACTGACTGCATCTCATTCGGGAAATGAAGTGTAGACTGGGTGGCCGCTTTGCAGAACAGCTACAGACACTCTGACAAAGAGACACTGCCTCAGAACTGGCACTCGGACAATGTGGCATTATTTCAGGGATGGCACTCCAGTCATGAGTACTGCCTTAGAACTGAATCTCTGGTGGAGCTGAAGTACCTCAGTACTGACTCTTCAATCGTGAGGCACACCCTTAATTTTGACCCCCTTACAATGAGGCACTGCTTCAGAACTGACCCGCTTACAACTTCTTCAGTACTCTCCCTCTGATAATGAGGCCCTCTATCAGAGCTGATTCCCTCTCAATGGGTGACTCCTTCAAGACTGACTCTCCAGAAATGACATGATAGCCCTGCAGAGGGAGTCATTGTCAGAGAAGCACTCCGTCAGTACTTCGCCTCTGACAGTTCTTCAATACCTCAGTACAGACCCTCTGACAATGATGTACTCCCTTAGTAGTGACACTCTGACTGCAATACCTTACTACTGACCTTCTAATCATGTCATCCTCCCTCAATTCTAAATCCATTACATGGAGGCACTGCCTCAGAACTGACCCACTGACAATAAGGCATTCCCTCAACTTATCCTCTGACAGTGCTACACTATCTCAGTACTGACTTTGTGTTGTGAGGCCCTTCCTTAATTCTGACCCTACTGAAATGAGGCACTAACTCAGTATTGACCCTCTGACAAAGTGGCACTGCCTCACAATTGACCTACTGACAATAGGGCACTCCCTCAGAGCGGGCCCTTTGATAGAGGTTTGATACTGGGAGAGTACTGCACTGCGAACAGGTCAATATTAAGGGGATGCCGCATTCTCGATGGCCAATATTCAGGGAATGCTGCACTGTTGGTGGACCAGTATTCAGGGAGTGCCACACTGCTTGTGGTTAGATAATAAGGGAGTAATGCACTGGCAGAGAGTTCGCACCGAGGGAATGCTGCACTCTCAGTTGGTCAATACTAAAGCAGTATTTCACCCTCAGAGCTTTGATATTAGGGGAGTGCTGCACTGTGAACAGGCAAATGTTGAAAGAATGCTACACTATCAAAAGGTCCATATTAAGGGAGTGCTCAACAATCCAAGGTCAAAATAAAGGAAGTGGTACACTGTCGGAGGGCAACTATTAATGGAGTATTGCAACTTCAGCGGGTGAGTGCTCAGGCAAAGCAGCACAGCAAAGGGTCAGTAATGAGAGAATGCTCCATTTTCAAAGATTTAGTACAGAAGAAAATTCTTAATCAGAGAGTTATTTCTGCGGGAGTGCTGCATTGTCAGGATTTCACACTGAGGGAGTATCACACAATCAGAGGTCCAATATTGATGAAATAGTGCACTATTGTAGGGTTGATATAAACGGAGTTTTACACTGTCAGAGGGTTAATGATGTGGGAGTGCTGAAATTTCACATAATCACTCCTGAGAGAGTGCTGCACGTTCAGAGAGGTAGTACTGAGGGAGTGCTATAATGTCAGAAGATTGATATCAAGGGAACGTTGCACTGCCGAAGGATCAGTAGTGCAGTACTGTCAGAAGGCCAATATTGAGGGAGTTCTTCTGTGTCAGTGGGTCAATATTACGGAATTGCTACACTATCAGCGTATCAATGTCAGACGGTCAGCACTGAGGGAGTGCTACACTGTTGGAGGGCCACTATTGTAAGTGTGCGACACTCAGAGGGTCATCTTGTTGGAGTTCTGCACTGTCAGGAGTTCAATTGTAAGGGAGAGCCACACTGGTAGTGGGGTAATATTAACGGAGTGCTGGACTGTCAGAGGGTTAAAGATGAGGGAGAGCTTCCCTTTGCCGGGGTGAGTACTGAAAGAGAACAGCCCGTCAGGGGATCAATATTAATGTTGTAGAGTCAGTACAGAGGGGCAGCACTGTCGGAGAGTCAATAAGAAGCATGTTGCTACACTATCAAGGAGTCAATGATGACAGAATGCTGCACTCTCAGAACAGCAGTCGTGAGGGAAAACTGCATTGTCAGAGTGTCTTCATCAAGGAAGTGCCACTCTGTCGGAAGACCAATATTAGGGGAGAGCTGCACTGTCACAGGGTCAATATTAGGGGCGTGCTGCACTAACAGAGGGTCAGTGATGATTGAGTGCTTAACTGTTGCAGAGCCAGTACTGAGGGAATCCTGCGTTGTTACAGTGTCATCATTGATGGAGTGCTGCACTGTTGAAGGGCAGATATTTGGGGAGTGTGACACTGTCAGAGTGTCATTATTAAAGGTGTGCTACATTATCAAAGGGTGAGTAATGAGGGAGTGCTGCACTGTCGGAGGGTCAGCACTGAGGTGGGCTGTACTGTCAGATAGTCAATATTAATACAGTGCATCACTTTCAGGTGTTTGATATTAGGTGAGTGCTGCACTGTGAGTTGGTCAATATTAAGGGATTGCTGAAACTGTGATTGGGTTGATGCTAAGGGTGTGCAACATTGTCGGAGGGAGTGATGTACTGTCAGAGTGTCATCACTGAGGAAGATCCACACTGACAGAGGGGTAATATCAAGGGTGTACTGCAGCGTCACTATTGATGGAGTGCTGCACTGGGGGTCAGTATTGATGAAATGCTCCATTGTTGGAGGATCAGTACTGAGGGAGTGCTGGATTGTCACAGGGCCAATGTGAAGAGGGTGCTGTGCTGTCAGAAGAACAATATTAAAGGAGCACTGCACTATCATAGGGACCGCACTGAGGGAGTGCAGTTCCTGCGAAGATCACGACAAAGGATATGGCAGACTGTGAGAGGTCCATTTTGTGGGGATTGATGAACTGAGGTTCTGTACTGTGAGATGGTTGCAGTGTCACAGGGTCAGCATTGAGGGAGTGGAAAACGAACAAACAAGCACTGCCAGACAACTGACGCTCTGATTATGAGGCACTCCCTCAGTACTGACTCTCCAACAGTGCGTACTCTCGGATGACTGACTCTCTGACAGTGCATCTCTGCCACAGTATTGACCCTTCGACATTCTGGTATTCTCTCAGCAATAACACTCTGAGAATGCCATGCTCCCTTGTTATTGACTGTCTGACCATGGAGCACCCCTTCAATTTTAACCCTTTAGCAGTGCAGCATGCACTCATCATTGCCTCTCTGATATTACAATGCTGCCTTCATATTGACCGTTTCACAGTGCAGGACACACTAATATTGAACATCTAAAAGTTCAGCTCTCCCTCAGTGCTGACCCCAGCCCCACCTCAATTCTGACACTCTCAGCGTAGCACACCCTTAATTCTGAACCCCTCAGTGCAGCACTCCCTCAGTGCTGACACTCCTCAGTGCAGCACTCCCTCAATGCTTACCACGCTCAGTGCAGCAGCCCCACAGTACTGAAACCGTCAGTGCTGACCTCCCTTCAGTCCTGACCCCACTCAGAGCAGCTCTCCCTCAGTGCTGATCCCCCTCTGTTTTGCGCTCCCTCAGTGCTGACCCCGCTCTGTGAAGCATTCCCTGAGTGCTGACCCTCTTCAGTGCTAACGACCTCAGCGCTCACCCACCTCAGTGCTGACCTGCCTCAGTGCAACATTCCCTCAGTGCAGACACGCTTCAGTGCTTACACCCGTCAGTGCAGCACTCCTCAGAACTGAATCCCCTCACTGCAACACTCTCTCAGTGCTGACGCCCGCCCTCAGTCCAGCACTCCCTCAGTGCTGACACCCTCAGTGCAGCATTCCCTCAGTGCTGACATTCCTCAGACAGTCTCACAGCACTAACCCTCCCACAGACCCTCACAGGTGATACCCCTCAGTGAAGCACTCCCTCAGTGATGTCCCCACACAGAGCAGCACTCTCTCAGTGCAGCTTTGCCTCAGTACTGACCCCGTCAGTGCTGACCTCCCTTCAGTGCTGACCCCTCTCAATGCTGACACCCCTCAGTGCAGCACTACCACAGTGCTCACGCCCCACTGCAGCACTCCCTCAGTGCTGACCCGGCTCTGTGAAGCACTCCCTGAGCGCTGACCCTCTTCAGTGCTAACGACCTCAGTGCTGACCCACCTCAGTGCTGACCCGCCTCAGTGCTGGCACCCCCTCAGTGAAGTACACCCTCAGTGCAGCACTCCCTCAGTGCAGCACTCCCTCAAAGCTGACCCCTCTCGGTGCAGCACTGCCTCAGTGCAGGCCCCACTTAGTGCAGCACTGAGGGTGTCAGCACTGAGGGTGTCAGCACTGAGGGAGTGCTTCAGTGAGGGGATTCAGCACTGAGGGAGTGCTGCACTGACGGGTGTCAGCACTGAGGGGTGTCAGAACTGAAGGGAGGTCAGTCGTGAGGAAGTTTTGCACTGAGGGAGTTCTGCACAGAGGGTGGTCTGCACTTAGAGGTGTCAGCAATGAAGGTAGTCAGCACTGAAGGGATGTCAGCACTGATAGGGTCAGAAGTGAGTAAGTTGTGCACTGAGGGAGTGCTGTACAGAGGGGGATCAGCACTGAGGGAGTGCTGCACTGAAGCCGGCCAGCACTGAAGGGAGGTCAACACTGACGGGGTGAGTACTGAGGGAGTGCTGCACTGTTGGGGCGTCAGCACTGAAGGTGGTCAGCACTGAAGGGAGGTCAGCACTGAAACTGTCAGTACTGAGGGAATGCTGCACTGAGGGACTGCTGCTCTGCGTCGGGTCATCACTGAGGGACTGCTTCAATGTGGGGCGTCAGCTGAGAGGGTCTGCGGGAGGGTCAGTGCTGTGAGACTGTCTGAGGGATGTCAGCACTGAGGGAATGCTGCTCTGAGGGTGTCAGCACTGAGGGATTGCTGCACTGAGGGAGTGATGCAGAGAGGGGTTCATCACCGAGGGTGGGTCAGCATTGAGTGGGGTCAGCACTGAGCGAGTGCTGCACTGAGGGGGGTCAGCACCAAGGACGGAGTCAGCACTAAAGAGGGTCACCTCAGTTCATCAATCCCCATAAAATGGACCTCTCACAGTATGCCATGTCCTTTGTACTGATCGTCGCAGCAGCTGCATTCCCTCAGGGCGATCCCTCTGATAGTGCAGTGCTCCTTTAATATTGACCTTCTGACAGCAAAGCATCCTCTTCATATTGGCCAAATGACAGTTCAACAGTCCCTCAGTACTGTTCCTCCAACAATGGATCATTCCCTCAATACTGACCCCCAGTGCAGCACTCCATCAATAGTGACACTGCAGTACACCCTTAATATTACCCCTCTGTCAGTGTGGAACTCCCTCAGTGATGACACTCTGACAGTCCATCACTCCCTCCGACAGTGTTGCACACCCTTAGCATCAATTCACTGACAGTTTCAGCATTCCCTTAATATTGACCAACTCACAGTGCAGCACTCCCCTAATATCAAACACCTGAAAGTGATGCACTGTATTAATATTGACTATCTGACAGTACAGCCCACCTCAGTGCTGACCCTCCGACAGTGCAGCACTCCCTCATTACTCACCCTTTGATAATGTAGTACACCTTTAATAATGACACTCTGACAGTGTCACACTCCTTTAAAATCGGCCCTTCAACAGTGCAGCACTCCATCAATGATGACACTGTAACAACGCAGGATTCCCTCAGTACTGGCTCTGCAACAGTTGAGCACTCAATCATCACTGACCCTCTGTTAGTGCAGCACACCCCTAATATTGACCCTGTGACAGTGCAGCACTCCCTTAATATTGGTCTTCCGACAGAGTGGCACTTCCTTGATGAAGACACTCTGACAATGCAGTTTTCCCTCACGACTGCTGTTCTGAGAGTGCAGCATTCTGTCATCATTGACTCCTTGATAGTGTAGCAACATGCTTCTTGTTGACCCTCCGACAGTGCAGCATTCCCTCTGTACTGACTCTACAACATTAATATTGATCCCCTGACGGGCTGTTCTCTTTCAGTACTCAACCCCGCAAGGGAAACTCTCCCTCATCTTTCATCCTCTGACAATGCAGCACTTCCTTAATATTAACCCACTGCCAGTGTGGCACTCCCTTACAATTGAACTACCGACAGTGCAGAACTCCAACAAGATGATCCTCTGAGTGTCGCACACTTACAATATTGGTCCTCCAACAGTGTAGCACTCCCTCAGTGCTGACCGTCTGACATTGATACGCTGGTAGTGTAGCAATTCCGTAATATTGACCCACTGACACAGAAGAACTCCCTCAATATTGGCCTTCTGACAGTACTGCACAACTGATCCTTCGGCAGTGCAACGTTCCCTTGATATCAATCTTCTGACATTATAGCACTCCCTCAGTACTACCTCTCTGAACGTGCAGCACTCTCTCAGGACTGATTTTGTGATATTTCAGCACTCCCACATCATTAACCCTCTGACAGTGCAAAACTCACTTTATATCAACCCTCCAACAGTGCACTATTTCTTTAATATTGGACTTCTGATTGTGTGATTCTCCCTCCGTGTGAAATCCTGACAATGCAGCACTCCCTCAGAAATAACTCCCTGACTAAGCATTTCTTCTGTACTAAGTCTCTGAAAATGGAGCATTCTCTCATTACTGACCCTTTGCTGTGCTGCCCTGCCTCAGTACTCACTCACCAAAAGTGCAGCACTCCATTCGTAGTGACCCTCTGACAGCGTGGCACTCCCCTAATATTGGTGCGCTGATAGTGCGGCACGCCCTTAATACTGACCTGCTCGTTGTGCAGCACTGCCCTAATATCAAAAATGCAGCTATATCAGAGGGTCTGTCCTGAGCAAGTGCCCCATTGTCAGCATGTCAATTCTGAGGCAGTGCCTCTATATCAGTGGGTGAATACTGAGGCAGAGCCAACAGGATCAGGACTAAGGGAGTGCCTCACATTTAGAGGGTCATTCCTGAGGGACAGCCTCATGATCAGCGGGTCAGTACTGAGGGACTGCCTTATAGCCAGTGGGTCAGTTCTGAGGCAGTGCCTCAATGTAATAGATTTAGAAATGGAGTAGGAGGCACATGATTAGAAAATCAGTCGTAAGCTATTGCAGCTCTATCAGAGGGTCAGTACTCAGCGAGTGCCTGTTTGATAGAGGGTCCATACTGAGGGATTGAAGCACTGTTATAGGGTTAGCACTGATGGAGTGCTTCCTTGTCAGAGATTCAGAACTGAGAAAATGCCTTATTGTCAAAGTCTCACTCCTGAGGGAGTGCCTCATTGTCAGAGTGACATAATCTGATAGTACTCCCTCAATTCTAAACCTTAATATTGATCCTCTGAGAATGTGGCACTGCCTCAGCACCGACCTTCTGACAATGAGGCACTGCCTCAGGACTGACCCTCTGATAATGAGGTGATTCCTCAGTACTGAACCATTGACAATGTGACACTCCATTAGTATTGACCTTCTGGTCATAAAGTTCTCCTCAAGTACTGACCCTCTATATGTCTGCCACTCCCTCAATTCTGACCTCCTTACAATGAGGCATTACCTCAATACTGACCGGGAAGGTGGCACTCCCTAGCATTGACTATCTGACAATAAAGTACTCACTCTGGACTGACCACTCACTATTGACATACTGCCTCAGAAGTGACCCACTTACAACAAGGCACACACTCAGTACTGACACACTGATAATGATGCTCTCCCTCAGTACTGGCCCTCCGAGAGTGCTGCACTACCACAGGACTGACTCAATTCTGAACACCTTACAATGAGACACCGGCTCAGCATTGATCCTTTGATCATGAGGCACTGACTCAGTTCTGACCCTTTTACACTGACAGCGCAGCTCTTCTTCATTGTTGACCCCTTGGCAGTGCATAATTCCTGCATGACTGACCCTCTCACAATGCAGCATACCTTTGAACCTATGATAGTGCAGCTCCCCTCAGTACTGTCTCGAACGGTGCAGCATTCTCTCAGTATTGACTCTCTGACAGGATTTAGGGGAGTGCTGCACTGCTGTAGAGACAGTACTGAGGAAGAGCTGCATTGTCAGAAGGCAAATATTAATGGAGTGCTAGGGTCAATTTTAAAGGGGTTTTCCACTGCCACAAATTCAAGATAGGGTGGCGCGGTAGCTCGGTGGTTTGCAATGCTGCCTCACAGCGCCAGGGACCCAGGCTCGATTCCACCCTTGGGCGACCGTCTGTGTGGAGTTTGCACATTCTCCGTGTCTGTGCGGGTTTGTGTGTTCTCCGGTTTCTTCCCACAGTCCAAAGATGTGAAGGCTAGGTGGATTGGCTATGCTAAATTGCCCACAGTGCCCAGGGACGTTCGGGTTAGACATGGGAAAGATAGGGGATTGGGTCTGGGTGGGATGCTTTTCGGAGGGGCGGTGTGGACTTGTTGGGCTGAATGGCCTGTTTCCACACTGTAGGGATTCTATGAATCAATATTAAGGGAGAGCTGCACTGTCAGAGGGTCAAGGGTGAGAGAGTGCTGCCCTGTGGGAGGCCAGTACTGAAAGGGAGCCGCCCTGTCCGAAGGGCTATATTAGGAGAGTGCTGCACTGTCAGAGGGTCAATATTAAGGGACTGCTCCAATATTAGAGGGTCAATAGTAAGGGAGCACATCTCTCTCAAATGGCCTTGTCAATGGGTCAGTCGTCAGGTTAGTGCTGGGGGAATACCGGTATGTCAGAGGGTCAGTCATCAGTACTCCAGAGTGTATTGTACTGAGGGAGTGCCTCATAGTCAGTGGGTCAGTTCTCTGGCAGTGCTTCTTTGTCAGTGTGCCACTCCCTTAACGCTGACCCTCTGACAGTGCAGCATTCCCTTAATATTGGCCTTTCAACAGAGCGGCACTCCCTCAGTGAAGACACTCTGACAATGCAGCTTTCCCTCATTACTGACCCTCTGACAGTGCAGCATATGCTTCATATTGACCCTCCGATATTGTGGTACTCCCTCAGTGATGATACTCTGACAATGCAGCACTCCCTCAGTACTAACTCTCTGATTGAGCACTGCCTCAGTGCTAAGCATCTGACAATGGAACATTCTCTCATAACTGACCCTTTGCTGTGCTGCTGTGCCTGAGCACTCACTCGCTGAAGTTGCAGTACTCCATTAATAGTTGCCCTCCGACAGTACACCACTTGTTCAATATTGACCTTCTGATAATGTAGCATTCTTTTTATATTTGCCGGCTCACAGTGCAGCACTCCCCGAATATCAAAGCTCTGAGGGTGAAATACGACTTTAATATTGACCAGCTGAGAGTGCAGCATTCCCTCGGTGCGAACTCTCTGCCAGTGCAGTACTCCCTTATTATCGGACCACAAGCAGTGCAGCACTCCCTGAATATTGGCAATCGAGAATGCGGCATCCCCTTAATATTGACCTGTTCACAGTGCAGTACTCTCCCAATATCAAACCTCTATCAAAGGGTCCGCACTGAGGGAGTGCCCCATTGTCAGTAGGTCAATTGTGAGGAAGTGCCACTTTGTCAGAGGGTCAATACTGAGGTAGCGCCTCATTTTAAGACGGTCAGAATTAAGGAAGGGCCTCACAACACAGAGTCAGTACTGAGGAAGTGTAGCACTGTCAGAGGATCAGTTGAAGGAATGCCTTCTTGTCAGTGGTTCAGTTCTGAGGCAGTGCCTCCATGTAATGGATTTAGAATTGAGGGCGGATGACATGATTAGAAGGTCAGTAGTGAGGTGTTGCAGTCAGAATGTCACTACTAAGGCAGTACATCATTGTCAGAGGGTCTGTATTGAGCTATTGAAGAACTGTCAGAGGCGAAGTACTGAGGGAATGCTTCCTTGACAATGCTTCCTTTGCAGGGCTATCATGTCATTTCTGGAGAATCAGTCTTGAAGGAGTCACCCATTGAGAGGGAATCAGTTCTGATGGAGGGCCTCATTATCAGAGGGTCATTAGTGAAGGAGTTGTAAGTGGGTCAATTCTGAAGCAGTGTCTCATTGTTAGGGGGTCAGAATTAAGGGCGTGCCTCACGATTGAAGAGTCAGTACTGAGATACTTCAGCTCCACCAGATGGTCAGTTCTGAGGCAGTACCTCACGAGTGGAGGGTCAGCCCTGAAATACTGCCACGTTGTCAGAGTGTCAGTTATGAGACAGTGTCTCTTTGTCAGAGTGTCTGTAGCTGTTCTGCAAAGCGGGCACCCGTCTGCACTTCATTTCCCCAATGAGATGCTGTCAGTGGGTCGATTGTGAGGCAGTGCCTCAATGTAATGGGATCAGATTTCATAGGATCACATTGAGAGGATCAATACTGAGGACTGCAGCACTATCAGAGGGTAAGTACTGAGGGAGGGCCTTAATGTCAGCGGGTCACTAAAGAGGCAGGGCCTCTTTGTAAGGGGGTCAGGCTGATCTGAGAATTGTTACAGGGTCAACACTGAGGGAGTGCCTCATTGTCAGAGAGTCTGTTCTGAGGCAGTGCCTCAATGTAATGGGGATGGATTGAAGGAGGGCCATATGATTAGTGGGTTATCTCTGAGGTATTGAAGCACTCTCAGGCGGTCAGAACCGTGGAGTGCATTATAGTCAGAGGGTCAAAACTGATTCAATGGTCAAAACTGGGGGAGTGCCACACGATTAGAGAGTCGGTACTGAGGTATTGTAGCAGTGTCAGAGGGTCAGAACTGTGGGAGTGCATTATTGTCAAAGTTGCATGCTGAACCAGTGCCTCATTTAAGGAAGTCGGAATTGAGAAAGTTCATCATGTTTACAGGGTAATTACTGAGGAAGGGGCCCGTAATCAGCAGATCAGCATAGATGGAATGCCTTATTATCACGAGGTCAGTTCTGAGACAGTGTCTTATTGTTCGAGGGTGAGCAGTAAGGGAGTGACTCTTTGTTAGAGGATCCATTCCGAGGCAGTGCCTCAATGTGATGGAGTCAGAATAGAAGGAGTGTCAAATGTCAGGGGCTTAATATTGAGGTATTGAAGAACTGTGAGAGTGTCAGGACTGAGGTAGTGCAGCACTGTCAGAAGGTCAGAATGATGGGAATGCATTATTGTCAACGGGTCAGTTCTAAGGCATTGCCTAATTGCAAAGGGATTAGAATTGAGGGAGTTTAGATGGTCAATACTGAGGTAATGCAGCACTGTCAGAGTGTCAGGATTGAGGGAGGTACTCATTATGAAAGGGTCTGTCCTGAAGGAGGACCTTATTGTCAGCCGGTCAGTTCTGAGGCAGTACCTCTTTGTCAGAGGATCTGTTCTGAGGGATTGCCTCATTGTCAGAGGATCTGGTGTGAGGCACTGCCCGGATGTAATAGGGTCAGAATTGAGGGAATGCAACACGCTCACAGGGTCAGTACTGAAGTAGTGCAGCACTGCCAGAAGGGCCGTTTGGAGGCAGTCCCTTTTTGTCAGAAGGTCAATACTGAGGCAGTCCCTCATTCTAAAGGGGGTCAGAATTGAGGGTATGCCACATGATTAGAGGATCAGTACTGAAGTAGTGCAGTACTGTCAGAGGATCAGTACTGAGGGAATACCTCTTTGTCAGATGGTCAGTACTGAGATAATTGAGCACTGTCAGTGGGACTCTGGGCTTCAGTACCAGAAGATGAGAGTAAAAAAACATGAAAGTGATGCTAAACCTTTATAAAGTAGTGCTTTCAGCTCCATTTGAGTACATAGTGAATTCTGAACACCATATTTTAGGAAGGACATTAAGACCCTGGAAAGGGAGGAAAGGAAATTGAGCAGAATGACAGCAGCATTACATCCAGGAGGTGGAAGCATACTTGGAAATTTGTGTCCCTGCCTTTCAACTCAATTGCAGTAAAAGATAAAATGTCAGTGTGTCAGATAGTTAGATGGGCTTCAGATTGGTTTCGGCACAACATCGAGGACCGAAGAGCCGGTACTGCGCTGTAATGTTCTATGTAATGTTCTATGTTCCATGCTGTTGAAAGGTGGAGACAGGAATGTGGGCTGAAAGGTCAAGACAAAGTTACAGGGTGAGAGAGATTAAAGATCAAATTCACCATTGAACACTAAGCAAAGGCAAAGGTAACGAAAACAGAAGCTGTTGGAAAAGTTCAGCAGGTCTGGCAGCATCTGTGGAGGCAATAAAAGCAGAGATAAATATCCAGGTCGGGTGATCCTTCGACAGAACACAAACGCAGCGCTAATGGTTGTTGAGAAGAGACAAAACATTGGTCTACATTCAATACTGAGTTCAATAGCTTTGGACCCATTAACACAGTTCTCTGATTGGATATACTTTCCCCTAGTGATTGCATCCTGTCTTCATGCTTTATTTGCTTTTCAATCAGATCTTCATTCTACCATTAACATAAGCTCTGGAGCAACGCTTTGTCTCTTCTCTACAACCTTTACCACTCTCTTTCCCCTTTTATTCGTTATCACACTTTGATCTGCAAAACCCCTTACTCTCTAATATATGCTAATAATCCCTTCTGTTCCATGTATTTCTCTACCCCTTTCCACAGGATTATATCCATCAAATTTCCACTTCACTTCAATTGCAAAACGTTTCACTGGACTCAAAACAGTAACTTCCTCTTTCCACAGAGGGGGCGGAGGTGTCAGTGCCGATGGAGGGTCCGCATTATCGAGGGGGTGGGGTGCGGGGTACGGTGTCGTTTCTGATGGTGACAGTTCAGAATTTGAAAACAAGAGACCTCGCGCTTGCAGGGGCACGCACCTATCTTCACCTCCCCTGGCGCTCTTTCCTCGGTGTGGGTTTGTGCGTGGTTGTGGTCTGGCTTTCGAACATAAGAACTAGGAGCAGGAGTAGGGCATCTGGCCCTTCGAGCCTGCTCCGCCATTCGATAAGATCATGGCTGATCTTTTCGTGGACTCAGATCCACTTACCCGCGTTCTCACCGTGTCCCTTAATTCCATGATTGTTAAAAAAGAAATCTACCTTATCTTTAAAAACGTTTACTGAAGTAGCATCAACTCCTTCACTGGACAAGGAATTCCATAGATTAACAACCCACCAGGTGAAGAAGTTCCTTTTCACTTCAGTCTTTCCCATGCCTCCACTGATTGGAGCAACCGCACGCCCCAGTCCTCACGGGCGAGACTCTGTCTTTCGTAGGCGGGGCTCATGCACAGACCGTTTCATTTGATTGGTTAAACTATCGCGCCCGCCGCATTTTGCTCAAGTTGGGTTTGGACAAGGACTCGTGATCACATGGTTCCTCGTGATTAATTAGTTGCCGAACACCTGGTCTTTCTTCGTCCATAGTTCTATACTTTTAAACTGGTCCACACCTGAGGATGGAAGGCTGTTTCTGCGTATACCATTTTTTTTGAGCCTTGTATGAAGTCTTCCGTGAGGCTTGTTCCTCAGTATTGGCTCTGTATGTTACCCTGTCTGTTGGGGCCATGATATGGTGTCTCTCAGGGGAGTTTGAGTTGAGTTGAAGAGAGGGTAAATACGCAGCAGATGAACCATCTGTCGGCTAAATGTGAAGTTATCTACTTTAGGGGCAAAAACTGAAAAGCCATCTATTACCTGAAGGGTGATAGATTGGGAAAGGGAGGGGTGCACTGAGACCTTAGTGTCCTTGTACCATCGCTGAAAGCAAGTATGACCCTGACCCTGACCCTGACCCTCTTGCAGGTGGTGAACAAGGCAGATAGCTTGTTGACTGCCTAATTGAGGGGATTCAAGGATTGGTTATAGTGACAGTGAGTGAAAGATTTACCAGAGTGATTTCTGGGATGGTGGTATTGAGAGATGAAGGGAAACTGGATCAGTTAGGGTTATATTCGTGGGAACTTAAAAGAAGAACGGGCATCTGATGGAAGCCTATAAATTTAAAGAGGACTGGACAAGGGAAATGCAGTAAGAATGTCCTCAATGACTTAGGAGTCTAGAAATAGGGCTTAGAGTCAAGGAGGAAAAGGAAATCAGTTAGGAAATGAGGAGAAATGTCTTCACCCAGACAGAGGTTAGCCTGTGGAATTCTGTCTGGGAACTGTTGAGGTCAAACCATTGACTATTTTCAAAGGGAAATTGGATATGGTGCTTAGGACTAAAGAGAACAAAGACAGTGGGTAGAAACAGTGTGAGTTCAATGATCAGCCATGATCATGTTGAAAGGTGGAACAGGCTCGAAGTGCTTACTCCTATTCTTCTATGTTTCTATGAACCAAAGGAGACAAGATTGACTGGAATGACCCCATGGGTGAGGACTTCAGGGTTTTTTAAAATCATTTGTGAGATCTCAAGATCGCTGTCTTGTCCAGCTTTATTGGCTGCCATTATTTGCCCAATGAGAAGGTGGTGTTAAGCTGCCTTCGTGAACCACTCCAGTCCTTGTGCTAACAGTTGACCCACAATCATTAAAATCCCTACAGTGTGGAAACAGACCATTTGGCCCAACAAGTCCATAATGACTCCAAAAAGCATTCCACCAGACTGACACCCCCCCCCCCCCCCCGCTCCAACCCTATCCCTGTAACCCTGCACTTCCCATGGATAATTCACATAACTAGTCATCCCTGGACACAATGGGCAATTTAGCGTGGCCAATTCACCGAATCCACACATCTTTAGTCTGTCGGAGGAACTCGGAGCACCTGGAGGAAACCCACAAAGAAACCCCCATACACAGTCACGTGAGACTGAATTGAACCCAGATCTCTGGTGCTGTGAGGCAGCAGTGCTAACCACTGGCCACTGTGCTGCTCGTAACGACAATATATTTCGGAAGGGAGGTCCAGGGTTTTGACCCAGCGACAGTGACGGAATGGTGACATATTTAAAATTTGGAGGAGATCTTGTAGGGAGTGGTGTTCCCATGTATCTGCTCCCCTTGTCCTTCCAGATGGAAGTAGTCACGTGTTTGGAAAGTGCTGTCTGAGGGTTTTTGGTGGAATTTCTGCAATGTACCTTGTAGATGGTACACACTGCTGCTACTCAGTGTTGGTGGTGGAGGGAGTAAATGTTTGTGGATGTGGTGCCAATCAAGTGGGCTGCTTTGTCCTGAACAGTGTTGAGCTTCTTGTGTTGTTGGCGCTGCACCTGTCCAGGTAAGTGGGGAATATTCCATCACACGCCTGACTTGTGTCTTAATGGAGAGAGATTCAGAAGCTCAGGTTGTCCTTAACCTTCTGAATGATGAAAAACCTGCCGAGTGATTACCTCTACTGGAATTTGCCGGTCTGATCAGTTGTTGAGGCATTTGCACCAAGTACTTGGAGGTGGAACAGTAAATTTGATGTTTCAGTTCCATATGCATTCATTATGTTTCTTCCTCTCCATCTTCTGCTCTGACAGGTGCAACAGTATCCCACACAAGAGCAGACGGTTGCTGCAACTTTCCTCGTCCTCTGCAACACCCAACAGCATTGTGACAGTATTAGCTTCATACATAACTCCCCAATTTGGATGGTTTTCTCAACGCACATTTGTACCTTAACCTCTTCCACTCCTCCTCCCCGCCATCCCCATGGGGAGTTGGTCACTTGATTAACTGATGGATTCTTTTTATCATTCAGCCAGTGAAGGAAACAGAAGATTATCATTAACCTAGCCACGCCCAGCACACACACACTCCCATGCTGGTACTGAGTGGTGGTGAAGGAGCCATCTTTCAGAAAGAACCTTCTTCAACAAGACCATGCCTGCCATCATGAGAACAGATAAATCTTGTATATTATTTACAGAAGAGGGTATTTTTCTTCTGTATGTTCTGGTGGCAGACATTTTTCTGTCAACTTGTGTTTTAGTGACATTGGTTATCTAATGGTTGCCCCTTTCTGCTCTCGTGCTATTAATTAGGATATTTGAAGATTACAATTTTAGTTTGTCTACAGCATTTGTAATTTCTCTCAGATTTTCTGTCTCTCTTTCTCCCTCTTGGTGTATAACTGTCTTCCTTCACAGTTGCATTCAATGTATTTCCAAGTCAGAATGGTGATTGGCTTGGAGGGGAACTTGAAGGTGGCATTTCTAATATGCTGTCCTTCTTCTTCCAGTCGGAAGTAGTCGTGGGTTTGTCTGAGGATCTTCAGTGAATTTCTGCATTGCATCTTGTAGATAGCATACTCTGCTGCTCCTGACTGTCGGTGGTAGAGGGAGTGGATATTTTTGGATGTAGTGCCAGTCAAGCGTGTTGCTTTTTCCTGGGTGGTTTAAAGCTTCTTGTGTTGCTGGGGCTGCACTCATCCAGGCAGT
>NW_025969219.1:0-16483 GCF_021869965.1 Rhincodon typus
ATCCGAGGAAAAAGGCTCCCACTGTCCACCCTATCTAATCCTCTGATTAGATCCTTCTCAGCATTTTGCAGATGAACTATGGATAAAGAAAAAGCAGAACAGTCATGCAATGTTCCAGAACAGATTTTTATTTTAAGGATAAATCACATTTATTGAACAATGATCCATTGTAGAAATCTCAAGCTCATTAAAGCAAACTTCCTGACTGTCCTTGTTTATTTTTCACTCAAACATGTGTTCATATTTGTACTAAAGTACTAAACATGCGATTAATTCCTGAGGTGAAGGGTTTGTCTGAATGAAGAGAGATCTACTAGTTTAGTTCTTTACTGTCTTTGGAGTTTAGAAGGACAAAACGAGATCTAATTGAGGTCTATAAAATGCTGAAAATGTGGATAAAGTCCACGCAGAGAAGGCGTCTTTTCCTCATGTGGGACAATCTAGAATGAGAGGTCAATGTTTTACGATAAGGGCTGGCACAGTTAAAACAGAGATAAGGAAGAATTATTTCACACACAAAGTCAGGAATATGTGGAATTTATTATCCAATTACGCGGTGTTTGCTGGGACACTTAGTATATTTAAGGAGGATATTTGATTTTAATTAGAAATGAGTTAATGGAGCTGAGGAAAGTTGAGTTGAGGCCGAGATGAGATTAGCCATGATCATATTAATTGGCAGGCCAGTATGGAGGGACACTGAATGGCCTACTCCTGGTCCTAGATCTTACGTTCTTAGCAAACATTCTGAGTTACAGTCACACACACACACACACACACACACACAGAGACAGGAGTGGGGGAGACAGAGAGAGATTATGAGAAAGTGAGACATTGTGAGGCAACGTATAGTGACACAAAAAGAAGAGTATAGGACAGAGACAGATATACAGAGAAAGGAGATTGAGGCGGGCGGAAAGAACGACACATCAAAAGAAACACAGAGATTAATTGACGAGTAGAGGTTGGGATAGAAACAGATAGAGAATGGAGAGACAGAGAGAGAGAGATAAGTGACTGAGGGAGAGGTAAACAGAGAGAGAGAAAAGGAGAGAAACACAGAGAGAGATAGTCTAACAGAGAGACACAGACAAGCAAAGGCAGGTTTGAGAAAGAAAGAGACAGAGAGGAAGAGAGGCAGGCAGAGAGAAGACAGACAGAGACAGAAGAGACACTCGGACAAACAGAATGTGAGAAAGAGAACGGTTGTGAGAGAGACAGATAAAGAAAGAGAAACAGGTAGATAGACAGGCGCATAGAGGGCAAAAATAAAACAGATAGGAAGAGAGTGAAACAGATGGAGAAACAGGGAGAGACAGATGGAGACACATCGAGGAAGACAGATGAGAGAGACGAGAACAGACAGACAGTGAAATAGAGAAACAGACAGAGACACAGAGAAAGGCATACCTTTCTCAGACAGCCGGAAGTATAACAAAAAGTAAGAAAGACAGATGACAGCAAAGAGGAAACAGGGAGAAAGCAAGAAAGCAAGAAAGCAAGACACAAACATAAACAGAGAGAGTTACAGAGGCAGATACAGAAAAAGACAGAAAGACTTGGAAAACAGATGACAGTGACAGGCAGAATGCAAGTTGAGTCAATCTGTAAGAAGATAATCCAACAAAAATATGTTGTTTCTCAATGGGACATTGCACTGGAGATTAATTCTTCAATTTTCTAGATTCACCACAATCCTTAAAAATTTACCTATATTTCAGACCGAGGTTGACAGAAAGCAAGGACAAGGATTCTGTCCTTACCAAATATTACAATTACCTACAGGTAAAAAGACTCGAGCTACAGGTAAACAATCATAAACCGTTGGCTTATAACTTCACTTGTTAAAATTCTAACACCTACTCCCTTATAAAATACCCCTTTAACACACAGATACATACAGATATATTAAGAAGAAATAAACAGGTGTTTTGGACAGAAAGAAAGAGTGAGATGGCAGTTCAATGGTCCCTGTCCACAGGGTTCACTATTCTGATTCTTTCTGCTGCTCCTCAATCTTTCTTATCCAGGTAATTTCACATGTATGAGGCATGCTCATGAATATTTGCCTTAATATCCATTAATTCCAGTTTTACTTGGCTCCTTGATGCCACAGTCGCTTGAACGCAACCTTCAGATCAGAACTGTCACTGTCACCTCACCTATGGAATTCAGATCTCGTGTCTGTGTTTGAAGCAAGGCTGTAATGTGGTTAGGAGCTGAGTGGACCTGCTAGAATGCAAACTGGCAGTTTCTTCAGTGTCACTGGATGTAAATCCTGGAACTGCCTCCCAAACAGCATTGTGAGTCTACCTACAGCACATGGACTGCAGCAGTTCAAGAAACCAGCTCACGACCACCTTCTAAAGGGGACAAATAGTGACGGGCAACAAAATGCTGGACAGTCAGCGATGCCCACCTACCACGAGTGAGTAAAAAAAAATGTCTGTAACGTCTCCACCAGTTAAAAGTGATTTTTGATAGACCTTTCTGATGGTACTTGAATAGCTATTTGTTATAAACACACACACACACACAGACAGAGAGAGATAGACAGAGAGAGAGATGGGAGGGGGTGGCATTACACGAGATGTACGTAAAGTTGTTTCCTTCTGCTTTGTAATTCTTTGCTCTATTCCCAGTGTTTTTCGGGGTTTGGTGGAGGGTGGGGGGCTTGCTAGTGTAGCAAGGACCACATCTCTGTCATCTTCCATGCTTGGTCAAACACCATGTGAATTCTTGGGACCCTGGAATTTCAACTTGCTCCATCTGAGGGAAACTCCTCTCATTGGGGTGTCACTTTGCAGTCCCCTCTGGAGGGTGAGACCTGGTCGTCAGATAGACATGTGATGAGAATGGGCTTGAGGAGTTAGGGACGATGGTTAAGTTTCTGTCCGCTGAATAAGTCTGTTGATAAACTCGTCTGAGGGTCAGTTCTCAAAGATATCAGTGAGCAGGCCCTCATATAGTCTATTATTTTCAGTGGGTTTTTTTTGCTTCCAACAACTCAAGTCTAGCTCAATAGCGGCAAACTTCAAGATGGTAGCAGCAGCAATGTAGGAATTGTTTGGACTCTGTGCCTATATGCTCCCGCTCACCTGACCAGCTGCTTTTTGCATTGTGTTTGCTTTCCTTTGTTTCTTCATTTCTACCTAATTCTCTTTTGTATCAAAGCCAAGCATCATTTCTGTGGCTGTGGTGGAGGAAGGCAGTTGCGACGGCCCACGGCGATGATGGTAGTGTGGTAGATCCAGATGTCTATTACTGTTGGCCTAGTGGCCGTGGGTTTATCTGAGTCATCATCATCGCTGGGTCTGGTCCGTTCCGCCTGGTGGCTCTGCAGCAGTTTCAGCGTGTCTAGAATGTGCGGTGAGAGGAGGGAATTGCAGCAGAAATCAAAGACATTAATATAATCGTCCTGTCATCATGTGGTCACGCTACTATGTCTGTAATTCACAGTGACAGTGCAACCCTTCATCTATTCCATGCTTCCATGCTGCCATGTCTGCTCCAAACTCACGACCACTTAGCGCTCACTCTGGATTGACTGTGTGTCAGTGCAGGATTACTTCAGAACTGACTCTGAAACAGTGCGATGCCCCATCAGATCTGTCTTTCCAATAGCGAGTGCAGACATCAGTGCAGCTCATTCGAGAGTGGTTGGTACTCTTTCGATACTGACCCTTTGACATTTCTGTGCTCAGTGCAATGTCACCTCACAGCAGCTTGTCACTCATCATTGCACCCCCATTTTACCCACAATGCACTGACCCTCCGATAGTACGGCTGTCCCAATGTGTTAACCTATCGACAGGGAAATCCTTCCTCAGCGTGAGCCTTTGGACGCCGCAGCACTCTCTCGCTGTTCAACCTCAAAAAGCTCCCTTCTATTACCATTGACACCTGGCAATGTGGAGCTCCATCAGGGCCGACTATCTGCCCATACGGACATAAAGGATAAGAGTCGGCCACTCGGCCATTCAAGCCTGCTGCCATATTCCACAAGACCGGAAAATCGCAAAACATAAAAGCAGGATTTGAAAATATGGTTCATTTAGTCTGCTCCAAAACTAATCAAAGCTTTAAGTTTAACAACCTCATTCTCCTGCCTTCCCCCTGTAATGCTTGATTCTCTTACCAATCAAGAACCTAACTAATCCAGGAGGTTCACCAGGATGTTACCTGGTATGGAGGGTGCTAGCTATGAAGAGAGGTTGAGTAGATTAAGATTATTTACATTAGAAAGACGGAGGTTGAGGGAGGACCTGATTGAGTTCTTCAAAATCATGAGAAGTATAGACAGGGTGGATAGCAAGAAGCTTTTTCCCAGAGTGGGGGACTCAATTACTAGGGGTCATGATTTCAATGTGAGAGGGTAAAAGTTTGAGGGAGATATGCGTGGAAAGTTCTTTAGGCAGAGGGTGGTGGGTGCCTGGAACGCGTTGCCAGCGGAGGTGGTAGAGGCGGGCATGATAGCGTCATTTAAGTTGTATCTAGACAGATACATGAATGGGCAGGGAGCAGAGGGATACAGATCCTTGGAAAATAGGCGACAGGTTTAGATAGAGTATCTGGATCGGCGCAGGCTTGGAGGGCCGAAGGGCCTGTTCCTGTGCTGTAATTTTCTTTGTTCTTTGTTCTTTGCTCTAATCCGGTCTTAAACACACTGAATGACCTTGTCTCCACATCCTTCTGAAGCAATGAGTTACACAGATGAAGCATCCTTTGTCTGAAGAAATTCCTCCACACCTCAGTTCGAAAGAGTTGTCCCTTTAGTCTGAGGCCTTCTGGTCGTAGCCTCTCTCATTAGTGGAGACATCTTCTCCACGTCCATTCTATCTAGGCCTCTTAGTATTCTGTAAATTTTAGTCAGATCCCTGCTCATTGCTGATCTGATTCTAACCTCATTCCTCTGCATTTGCAATAATCTTTCATCCCTTTGTCATCAAGAATCTCTCTACCTTTGTGTTCCTCTCTCTCTTTCTTTCACTTTCTCGTTGTCAATATTTGCCACCAAGCATGCTGAGTTTCTCTCTGCACAAGAGTCTAGACAATCTCAAAACGTTAACTCTGTCTCCCTTTCTCTCTGCACAGGTACTGCCAGACCTGCTGAGTTTTCCCCAACGTTCTCCGAGCTTGTGACAAAAAAATTGGACATGGACAATGGCTGGTTAACAATGCAGCCAGTTTTAATTTACATCTCTCAGGGAACCACGAGTTTTGGAGTCTGACCTCACATGGTTTCCACAGTCAAATCAAGTATCAGTTGAAGTCAGCGTCCCATGATGTCTTAGAGAACATAGGTTTCTGATATTGCCGATTGTTACAACAGTGTTGTCCAGATGGGCACAGCCTCAGGACAGATTCCACTTGAAGTGCTGGGCACACATCGAGTGAACACATCCCACCAGCTTCCTTGCAGGCGATTTCATACTCTGCAAAGAAGCAAGAACAGTTTCATTTGTCAGTTGGGCTCGTTGCAGACATGCTTTTATGGGTAGAAAGAATTTCAAGGTCATAGAATTCATTAGAACGTTTATGGCACACTCTGAGGCTATTCAGCCCATTGTGCACATTCCTATTTTGTCACCTGATGCCAATCTCTTGCCTCTCTTCACCATATCACTGCATCTCATTTCCATCCCAACAAACATCAATTCCCCGTCTTGCATGCTGCAATTGAACTATATTTCACTATATTTCTGGGTAGTGCATTCCAGACCCTAAGTACTCACTGGCTGAAAAAGATTTTCTTCACTTAACTGCTGTTTCCTTTGCACAGCACTTTAACTATATGACCCTCTCATTCTTGTTCCTTTTACAAGAGGTAAATGCTTCTCCCTATGTACTCAGTCAAACCAGTGTCATGATTTTGAAAACCCCCATCAGCTCTCCTCTCAGGCTTCTTCTCTCCAGGGAGAACAGTCCCAACTTCTTCATTCTTTCTTTGCTGTTATCTCCCTCTGTCCTATCACCTTTAATGATCTCTGCACAGATACACCCCAGATCCCTTTATGCCTGCACCCCTTTTAAAATTGCACGGACAAACAGCACGCACCACCACCGCCCCCACCACCCCCATTTCATACTGTCTTTAGGTGTCCTTCAAACAAAGTGCATCACCTCATACTTCTCTGCATTGAACTGTATCTGCCTCTCATCTGCCCACTCCACCAATTTGCCAATGTCGTTTTGGAACTCCGCACTGTCTTTCTCACAGTTTACATCTCTCCAAAATTTAGAGTCATCTGCATATTTTGAAATTGTTCACGACTCAGTCCTCCAGATGCAGTATCGCCAATGCCTTGTACAACTGAACCATAAACTCCCTCCTCTTACATTTAATTATATGATAAAAAAGCGTAACATCCTACAAACTGTATGACTGTATGAGTCCCTATGAACTGCCTTAAAGAATGACAAATTTAGGGTAAAGCAGATGTTTCCTCATATGGGGCCATATAGAACGACAGGTCATAGTTTGAGAATAAGGGGCTGCAGATTTAAAACTGAGATGAAGAGGCATTATTTCTCTGAACGGTCATGACTTAATTTAAACTGTCATCTCCTCTTCTCCTCCTCCAGTACAACCATATCCTTCCTATAGTGTGATGACCAAAACGACACACACAGTACTTCAGCTGTGCCTGAACCAAAGTCTTGTACAGATACAACATAACCTCCTGTTCTTATAATCTATGCCTCGACTGATAAAAGGGAGGTTTCCTCCTTAACCATACTATTAACATGTGGTCAAGCATGCAGAGACCCCTCTCTTCCTCTGAGCCGCCTCGTAATCTACTATTCATTGAGTACTGTTTTGTATTGTTTCTTCAGCAAAACTGCGTTGCTCAACTTCTCAGGGTTAAATTCAATTCTCAAGTCATGTTCAGAGCTGTCTTGTCGAGCTATCTTTCTGTCGGGTTATCTTTCTCTCGCTACTGGAATCGATCGACTGAACGTCCTCTGAACTGCCTCCACTGCAACAACATATCTTCTCCAGTAAAGCGAACAAAATTGTCCACAATATTCCAAGTGCAAACATACTGATTGCTTTTTTTAATAGTGAATTACTTTAGCAATAAATTTTAAATACTTCCTCATTCCCTGCTCCTAGGTATTATTAAATTCTGAACTGGCGTAGATCAATGGGCCAAATTGGCACGCTCTGGGCAGAAGCAAACCTTTGTATTCAGTCTCCCCATATGTCTATTATTTGTGATTTCAGTTGAAGGGGTAACAGTTGGAGGATTTCAAAAACCTGGTGTCAAAGAAAGGGAACGCCCCAGATCATTACTCAGAAGAGGGGTGTGTGAGGTAGGAGAAGGTGATGACTGGTGCCCGGAGGACTAGCAGAAGTGTACACCAGTAGAAAAATGTTAATAAATAAATTCCGACATTCATTCTGATCCAACACCAAAGCACTTTATTTAGTAAAACAAAATGAGGTTTTACCAAAAGAAAGGAAATTTGGACGTGGCTCAATGCTGATGCAGTTTTCGGGGAGGTCACAATGGAGGATATTGAATGACCTTCTCACGTTACTACCAATGTTCAATGGGAGCAATGTACTCACCTTCAATTTCGGGAAGATCGAATAATCCATTGCAAACAATGGGCTGTATAAGCATCAGGACGCTGAGTGCCAAGAGTGGTGCCTTCCACATTTTCCACGGAGTATCTCACAGCTCAATTCCGGAGTCAGCATGCAAACTTTCTCTTTATAAGTTCATTCTCTCGTAGTAACACACCCACGACAATGATTGGTTGCCTCTTGTGCGTATTAAGGTGACGGTTCGCTAAGTAAGGTCAGCAGAGAGGGAATTCACGCTTCACCCAGTCTGATCGATGTTAATTCATGGAGAGAGAGTGAGTGAGTGAGAGAGAGAGAGAAATGTCTGAAGCAGGGAGCATAGCATTTGTGCCTGTCTTTTAATAAACCGACAAAAGAAAATAGACTTTGGCTTCAAGTCTGTATGACTTTTATTGAAAGATGCATTCATGAATTTCCATTTACCCCATTGTTCGACATATGGCGTTTTTGTTGCTGTTGTTTCCCAAATATTTATGCAACTCCTCTATGCAATGCTGTTGGGCGGCACATTGGCTCACAGAGTCAGTTTGATTCTATTCTCAGGAGACTGTGTGAAGTTCGCACATTCTCCCCATGTCTGCGTGGGTTTCCTCTCATGGTCCAAATATGCGCAGGTTAGGTGAATTGGTTATCCTAAATTGTCGATAGCGTCCAGGGATGTGCAGGCTAGGTGCGTTACCCATGGAGAATACAGGGTTACTGGGATAAAGTTGGTGGGTGGGTGGGACTGCGTGGGATGCTCTTCAGAGAGTCAATGGACCAATTGACCTGCTTCCCCACTCTAGGGATTCTAGTTCTGCTTCCAGTTCCCATTGGCAAAGACCATTCTAGATCGCGAGGTTATCCCTCATTAGAGACCAGAGGAAGACGAAATGCCCCCAAGACAAATCATTGTCTTATAACCAACAGCCACACGAAATTCAGTTTGTTTCTGAGCAGTTGCATGTATGGAGTAGTGTGTGAAGGAAGGAGATTAGGCCCTGGAAGGTGTGGTGCTCAAAGATTAAACCCTGGACTTCAGGGGTTAATTTCCGAATAGTGATAAGACACATGAGGTTTTTATTCTCTAGAATCTGAGAGGTTAGTGGGTGATGTAATTGAGGTCTTCAGGACATTATCAAGCAAAGACAGCAGAGGTGAAGATAACTTACTTCCATGAAAATGAAGTCAAAAGTATGCTGAGACAAAATCCCAGAACTCCCTCCTTAAGGTCATTGTGGGTCAACATACAGCCCATGGACTGCTACGGTTCAATAGGGCAGTTCACCACGACCTTGTCAAGGGGGCAAATAAGGAAGGGCAATAAATGCTGGGCCCAGCCAGCGATACCCACATCAGAATCTAAGAATTAGAGCTAGGCCATTCAGGAGAGATAATACAAAGCACACCTACACACAACGAGTAGAGGAGTTTCAGAACTCTTTCCTTCAAATGGTGTTCGATGATAATTCAATTGTTAAATGTAAATCTGAGAAAGAAACAATTTTATTGAGCAGAGGTGTCAAGGGATATGTGGTTAGCACTGCTGCCTCACAGTGCCAGGGACCCGGGTTCGATTCCACCCTTGGACAACTGTCTGTGTGGAGCTTGCACATTCTCCCCGTGTCTGCATGGGTTTCCTCCGGGTGCTCCGGTTTCCTCCCACAATCCAAAGATGTGCAGGCTAGGTGGATTGGCCATGCTAAGTTGCCTGTAGTGTTCAGGGATGTGTAGCTTAGGTGGGTTAGGTCTGGGTGTGATGCTCTGAGGATCGGTGTGGGCTGGTTGAGCACACTGTAGGGATTCTATGAAGGATATGGATACAGACAGGCATATGGAGTTATCCCACAGATCAGACATGATCTAATTGAGTTGCTAGGCAGACTCGAGGGCCTAAATAGCCTACCACTGTTCCTAAATTCCCATGAGGAATTGATTTCAATGCCCATCAGTTCAATCATTAAATCAGGCCAGTAACTCTGTTTGGTTCATGATGTAAACATTCAGAAGATACTTTTAATCTTTCATTCCAGTTTATATCGGTCTCAGTTAGTAATCTACTTCTTAATAGAACCCAGAATGGAGCCAGTCACCATTGTGTCAATGATTAATACCACCAGTGTACTCTGTGAGCCCATAAAAAAGAGGGTATGCATTTCATTCTTATCATTCTTCCTTTCACAAGCACAGCGATTATGTTGATGACGCTGTTTTTTTGCTGCTTGGAACCTTAGTGATAGTGGAAGTCAAAACAGTTGCCAAATTCCCATCTCAATCTTACTTGCAGAGGTTTGCAAATCTCTCTGTCGGCAAACATGGTTTGGACAAGTGACAACTATACTCTTTAGGTGTGTCCTGCCTTTCGGGTTGATCATGTGTGTTCATTCCATCAGCCCATCCTGTTTCCATAATCCTGGAAGAGAAAAATATTACACATAGAAAGGGTCCGATTGCCACACTGTCCACAAATTGTACACTTGCATTCTTTCCCACAGAAAATACTGATGGCCAAAGAACTGTTCCCTATCCTCTCAAATGTCCCATCGACATGCAGCATCTCAGTAACTGCGGGCTGTCATAGTGCAATGGTGTCACCCCTACCTCTGAGTCAGAAAGCATTGGGTTCAAGTCTTACCTGCTCCAGACATGTGTAACAGACCTCTGGAACTAATTGTTTGGCAAACAGTTCCACCAGTTCTACATTTTATTTTTATAAATGCATGCTTGGTTTTGCCTGGCTTTAATTTCAAATGGAATGGAGTATAAAATTTGGAAGGTTTCACTAAAACTAAACAAGACTCTAGTCAACACAGTTGGAATTTTGTGAATTGTCTCGGGCCCTTTATCCAAAGAAAGACAGACTGGCAATGGAGGCAGTCCAAAGAAACTTCACTGGGCTGATGGCAGTTATAGAGTGACTGTCTTGACAGGAGACGTTGTATAGGTTGGGTTTGTACTCATTGGAATTTAGGAGTATTAGAGGTGAATTTATTGAAGCATGAGCGAATCTTAGAGGCCTTCACAGTTTAGATAATGAGAGGTTGATTGTTCTTTTGAGAGAGTTTATAACCAGAGGGCATCTTCTCGGAATAATGGGTAGCCCATTTATGACAGAGTTGAAGAGAAATTTCTTCTCTCGGAGGTGAGTGGATGTGTGAAATTCTTGGCCATAGAGGGCTGTAGAGGCTGGATCTTTCAGCTTGTTCAAGGGTGAGACAGAGAGATTTTCAACCAGGAAGAAAATCAATGAGTTTTTGGGAAAAGGCAGGAAATCGGAGTTGAGGATAGCCATATCATTCACGATCTCATTGAATGGCACAGCAGAGTCAATATGTAAATGGACTACTTCTCCTCCTCTGTCTTCTGGTCTGACCTCTATAAGTGGTTGCAGGTTGAAAACCTTCACGATTTCTGCACTCCCACAAGTCCAGCCTTCTATTTTTGATGCTGTGTTAATGACGCTGTCATTGTTGGTCTTGCCTGGAGATGTCTATTGCATAATATTCTCTTTAAAGCTAACCACATCAATCTCTTCCTTATCTTGAAACCATCCCTTTTTGAGAAAGACGGTGAACTGCCCATCATACAAGAATCATCGAATTTTACAGTTCAGTAGGTGAAAAATGGACCCATTTTTCCTGTGTCGGCTCCTGTAAGAGCTGCCCAGCTAACAAAATTATCCAGCCCTGTTTCCATACAACTTCCAATTCCTCCCTTTCAAGTGAATGTCCAAATCTCGTTTGAAACCTCCTGTGGAATCCACCTCCCCCCTCTCTCCCAGGCAGCGTGTTCGAAATCCTAATAAGTCTCTGAGGAAAGGTGTCACCGAGTTATGGACCTGGGGATATATCCACTTTTATGCCTGCCAAAGTTTGCGATACTTTCTCACTCTCTAAATGCAAACTGTTCGAGACTGGTACAGTCCCTCTTCCCAAATATCCCACAGTCATAAAAAAAAATGCTCAGTTATCAATTGGCAACATTAGCATTAGACAAGATCTGGGGAACTGCAAACAGTTCTGGTCTTCACAAACACTTATTAGAACGCACTTCAAGTAGCCTGCACTATTATGACCCTACTAAGTTCTGCTTGGAATGGAGATGCAGCACTCTGCATTGTTCTGGTTTTATGTACCTCAGTGAGACCACAGGTACTGTTAACATCAATGAACATTTTTCTCTTTGTATTCTCTCTCCTAGCTCCAATCTTTTCATGTGTTTTAGGAGAGAGTTACTGCAGTGAAGTACCATGTGATCAGTGTGTTTCAGTGAGGGTCGAAGGGGCATGCCCACACTTCCAAGTATGTTGAGCAACTTTCTGACATCAAAGAAGTAAAGGGAATATTCAACGCCTGAAAGCATCTGAGTTTCCAATTGGATACATCTGTAATCTCAGAAATTCTGACTTCTTTTGATGGTGTCAATTCAATGAGCCCTGGCCCACTGTTTTCTTAGCCACATGAATAAAACTGGGTGATACCAACAAGCATTGATTGTCCATGTCTCATTTTTATTCAGATCAGTGTCTTAACTTTGTGACAGGAAGGAAGGCGGTGGTCAGAAAATGGGCATTTGTCATTCCAGCAGCTTAGCTGCTGTGGAGGCCTTTGGTTACGCTGCAGCTGCAGGACCATGTGCAGTTCTGGTCAGCATACCGTAGGAAGGACATGGAGGCTTTGGAGAGGGTGCGAAAGAGGTTTAGCAGGATGCTACCGGGGTCGGAGAGGATTAGTTGCAAAGACAGCATGTGAAATCTTGAATTGTTTTCGTTAGAGTATGGGAGGCTAAGGGGCAACCTGATAGAAGTATATGAAATGATGAAAGGTGTGGATAGCTTACCTAGGTGTAGTTTGTTTTTTTTCCCCAGGGTGGAAATGTCAAACAGTAGTGGGCATAGGTTTAAGGTGAAGGGGAAAAATGCAATGCGTGATGAAGTTTTTTTTTATAGAGAGGGTGGTAATTTTATGGAATACTTTGCCAGGAGAGGTGATAGAAGTGGATATGATAGCAAAGCCAAAAAGGCGTTTAGATTGATGTATAAACAGACAGAGAATAAAGGGATACAAACCATGTGCAGGCAGATGGGATTAGTTGAAAATGGTGTCATGTTTGGCATAGGCATGGTGGACAGAAGGGCCTGTTCATGTGCTGTACCATTCTATGTTCCATGGAGCAATTTAGCTGTGAAGAGAGGCAGGCTATTCTCAGGTTGTTTTCTTTGGAGCAGAGAAGGTAGCGGGGAGACCTGTTTGAGATGTATTATATTATGAGGGCCATGGATAGAGTGAGCAGAAAACAGCTGTTTTCCTCAGTTGAAAGGTCAATAACAAGGGGATACCATTTGAAACTGAAAGGCAGAAGGTTTGGAGGGGTGTTGAGGAGAAACGTTTTCAACAAGAGGGTGGTGGGGTCTGGAATGCCCTGTCTGGGAGGGTATGTAAGGTGGGAAATCTCGCAACATTTCAAAAGCCCTTGCATGAGCCACTCGAAGCGTCCAAGCAATCAAAGCTATGGGCCACGTTTTGGAATGTGGGGCTGGTGTAGATTTTGAGTAGTATTTTACGATGTAGACTCGATGGGCTGAAGGGCCTGTCTTAGACTTCCTGATGCTACTGTTCTGTGCTCAAACACACAAAAAACATAGGCTGCAGCCAAAGTTGCTGATTCATTCAGCACCTTTGACTTGGGGTGGGGGTGTGCTGTTTCACTCAGAAGACAGTTAGTCATCACACCGAGGATCACCACTGCCTCACAATCTGAACTGAAAGACTGAAAACGAAATTAGGAGTCACACTGGGATGGTGCAAGTGGCAAAATTTACTCTGCTTGCTGGAAGACCAACAAGAGACCCCCAGCCACGTCAATTATTATCCACATTGTGCAAAGAGGGAGGGAAATATGTACCAGGTTTGGCTTGCATCAGGAGGTGGTCGAGCCATTGAGTTGACAGAACACACATAAAGAATCTTCCTGTTACAAACATGAGGTAGTGGTTGGAGAGGCCACTAGACGTTCTCCATGAAGTCATCCAAACGCAAGAAAAAGGAACAAGAGTAGACCACTCAGCCCTTCGAGGTTACAAGCCCTCAACTCAATAAGATCATGAATAACAGAAATTGCTGGAAAAGATCAGCAGGTCTGGTAGCAGCTGATAGCAACAGAAGTCAGAGTTAACGTTTCCCGGTCGAGTGACTCTTCCTCAGAACTGGGGAAGGGAATTTCAGTTCTGAGGGTCACTTGACCGGAAACGTTAATTCTAATTTCTCTCCACTGATACTAGCAGACCTGTTGAGCTTTTACAGCAAATTCTGTTTGTTTTTCTTTTTTTTTGTATTTAATTTACAGTATGCATTGTTATTTCTGTTTTATTCAATAAGATCATGAGTGTTCCAATTTTGTCCTCAACTCTGCATTCCTACACATTCCTTAATCATCTTTCACCTCCTTAATCTTCAAGAATTTCTATACATCTGCCTTCAAAATACTCAAAGTGTTTGCATCCATTGCCTTTTGAGGAAGGGAATTCCAAAAACGCACAACCCTCTTAGAGGAAAGAAATGTTTCCACACTTCTGTTTTAAATGGGCACCTCCTTAATTTTAAATAACAAATCTGTATTTCTTGATTATGGAGTGTACGTTCACAATTTGGATGAGAATGTAAAAGAGATAATTAGGAAGTTTGCAGTTGACTCGAAATTCAGTGGTGTTGTTGATAGTGAGGAGGATGGCCACAGGCTACAGTGTGAAATTGATCAGTTGCTTAAATGGGCAGAGCAGTGGTAGATATAATTTAGTTCTGATAAGTGTGATAGGCATTTTGTGAGGTTTTAAATGGGAAGGATGTACAAAATGTATGGTAGGTCCCCAGGGAGGATTAAGGAACAAAGGGATCTTAGTGTAAAAGTTAATAAATCTTTGAAAATGTCAGCACAGGTAGACAGGATGGTGAAGAAGACATACAGGATGCTTCCATCACTAACCATTAGAATATAGGAGCAAGGAAGTCTTGTAAAATTCTATAAAACATTGGTTCAGCCACAGATTGAATACAGTGTGCAGTTCTTGTCGCCACACTATCGGAAGGGCATGATTGCACTGGAGACAATGTAGAGGAGATTGAGCAGGATTTTGTCTGGGATGTGAAGTGTCAGTTATGATGACTGATTGGATAGGCCAGGCTTGTTCTCCTAGGGGCAGAGGATTCTGAGGGGTGTTCTGATTGAGGTCTACAAAAATCATAGAATTCCCTACAGTGTGTGCATCTGGAATCACATCTGGGGAAGGAGCAGATCAGCGGTAACTACAGTGCTATTGGCCTAGGGGACACATGGAAACACACATGTCAGTGGTAACTACAGTGCTATGGGCCTGGAGTCACATGCAGAGACAGTGTGGATCATGATTACCAAAATGCAGCTCACCAGGAGTTATATGGAGAGACAGTGGCAACCATGGCCCAGGTGAGTGGTAATCCTAGTGCTGTGGGTCTGGTGTCACATGAAGAGTCATCAGCCTCATTTCCAGCAACGGAGTCAGATGGAGGAGCACCCGGAGCACGATAATATGAATGTACCTTACCTCGGGGATTTGTGGCCTTGTTTCCAGGGAGCGCAGTCGCATGGAAGAGCAGGCACAGCAACAGAAACTAAACTGGAAAAGTGATGTAATATGGGGAGATGTGACCAGATTGGATGGTAGGAAATCTGTACTAAATTTTAATAAAATACACTCCAAAACTAATTAATAAATTAACTAACCTGGGATTAACTAACTAATAATTTAATAAACTAAGTAGAGATGGCTGGACAGATGATGTGCTGTACCTATATAATGTGGGAGTTAGCTGTTCCCACTGCGAGCAACAGTGACCATATCTGCAACAAGTGCTGCTGAATCGAGAAAATTCGGTTCAGACGACATGAGTTGTAATCTGAGCTTCAAACACTACAGCACATCCTGGAGGAGTGAAGTAACTGGACACTTTGTCCCAGGAGGCAGTCACATCTAGTAGATTAAGTATTTCAAATTCAGTCAGTGATTAGGGACAGCAGGGTATGTTTGAAAGTGAGGCAGATAGGGGGATCCTGAATCCAGGAACTGAGGAGCCTCAGCTCTTGACCTTGTCGAACAGGTATGAGGTACTTGCTCCCTGTGAGGATGAGGAATAGGGTGTAGGAAGGATGAGCCAGCTGACTACTGCAACGTGACACAGGAGGCCATTCAATAGGTGAGGGGAGAAAAAGACAAGTGGCAGTTGTAGGGGTCTCCATAATTAGGGGGAATTGATAACATGTTTTGTAAGCAGGATTGAGAGACCCATATGGTGTGTTACCTACCCGGTGCCAGGTCTAGGCTCGAAACGTCAGCCTCTCTGCTCCTATGATGCTGCTTGGCCTGCTGTGTTCATCCAGCCCTGCACCTTGTTGTCTCGGATTCTCCAGCATCTGCAGTTCCTACTATCTCTGAGGGACATCTCTGATTGGTTTGTAAGATTTTTGGAAAGGGAGGAAGAGAATCTGGTTGCTGTGGCCTACGTTGGGACAAACAGCATAGGCCAGACTGGGAAGGACGTCCTGTTTGTGGATTATCAAGCACTAGGAATGAAATTAAGGAACAGGTCATCAAGGGTTATAACATCTGGATTACTACACGAGCCATGTGCAAATTGGCGGAAAGATAAAGAAAATTTGGCAAGTAAACACGTGGCTAAAGGAGTGGTGTGGGAAAGATGGGCTCCATTTCACGGGGCATTGGCATGAGTTTTGGAACAGGAGGGACGGTGTCCGCTTGAACCAATCTGGAACCAGTGTTCTAGTGAAAAGGATAAGTAGAGTGGTCACTAGGACCTCAAAATAGTGAATTTAGAACATAGAACATAGAACATTACAGCGCAGTACAGGCCCTTCAGC
>NW_025969220.1:0-16473 GCF_021869965.1 Rhincodon typus
ATCCGAGGAAAAAGGCTCCCACTGTCCACCCTATCTAATCCTCTGATTAGATCCTTCTCAGCATTTTGCAGATGAACTATGGATAAAGAAAAAGCAGAACAGTCATGCAATGTTCCAGAACAGATTTTTATTTTAAGGATAAATCACATTTATTGAACAATGATCCATTGTAGAAATCTCAAGCTCATTAAAGCAAACTTCCTGACTGTCCTTGTTTATTTTTCACTCAAACATGTGTTCATATTTGTACTAAAGTACTAAACATGCGATTAATTCCTGAGGTGAAGGGTTTGTCTGAATGAAGAGAGATCTACTAGTTTAGTTCTTTACTGTCTTTGGAGTTTAGAAGGACAAAACGAGATCTAATTGAGGTCTATAAAATGCTGAAAATGTGGATAAAGTCGACGCAGAGAAGGCGTCTTTTCCTCATGTGGGACAATCTAGAATGAGAGGTCAATGTTTTACGATAAGGGCTGGCACAGTTAAAACAGAGATAAGGAAGAATTATTTCACACACAAAGTCAGGAATATGTGGAATTTATTATCCAATTACGCGGTGTTTGCTGGGACACTTAGTATATTTAAGGAGGATATTTGATTTTAATTAGAAATGAGTTAATGGAGCTGAGGAAAGTTGAGTTGAGGCCGAGATGAGATTAGCCATGATCATATTAATTGGCAGGCCAGTATGGAGGGACACTGAATGGCCTACTCCTGGTCCTAGATCTTACGTTCTTAGCAAACATTCTGAGTTACAGTCACAGACACACACACACACACACACAGAGACAGGAGTGGGTGAGACAGAGAGAGATTATGAGAAAGTGAGACATTGTGAGGCAACGTATAGTGACACAAAAAGAAGAGTATAGGACAGAGAAAGATATACAGAGAAAGGAGATTGAGGCGGGCGGAAAGAACGACACATCAAAAGAAACACAGAGATTAATTGACGAGTAGAGGTTGGGATAGAAACAGATAGAGAATGGAGAGACAGAGAGAGAGAGATAAGTGACTGAGGGAGAGGTAAACAGAGAGAGAGAAAAGGAGAGAAACACAGAGAGAGATAGTCTAACAGAGAGACACAGACAAGCAAAGGCAGGTTTGAGAAAGAAAGAGACAGAGAGGAAGAGAGGCAGGCAGAGAGAAGACAGACAGAGACAGAAGAGACACTCGGACAAACAGAATGTGAGAAAGAGAACGGTTGTGAGAGAGACAGATAAAGAAAGAGAAACAGGTAGATAGACAGGCGCATAGAGGGCAAAAATAAAACAGATAGGAAGAGAGTGAAACAGATGGAGAAACAGGGAGAGACAGATGGAGACACATCGAGGAAGACAGATGAGAGAGACGAGAACAGACAGACAGTGAAATAGAGAAACAGACAGAGACACAGAGAAAGGCATACCTTTCTCAGACAGCCGGAAGTATAACAAAAAGTAAGAAAGACAGATGACAGCAAAGAGGAAACAGGGAGAAAGCAAGAAAGCAAGACACAAACATAAACAGAGAGAGTTACAGAGGCAGATACAGAAAAAGACAGAAAGACTTGGAAAACAGATGACAGTGACAGGCAGAATGCAAGTTGAGTCAATCTGTAAGAAGATAATCCAACAAAAATATGTTGTTTCTCAATGGGACATTGCACTGGAGATTAATTCTTCAATTTTCTAGATTCACCACAATCCTTAAAAATTTACCTATATTTCAGACCGAGGTTGACAGAAAGCAAGGACAAGGATTCTGTCCTTACCAAATATTACAATTACCTACAGGTAAAAAGACTCGAGCTACAGGTAAACAATCATAAACCGTTGGCTTATAACTTCACTTGTTAAAATTCTAACACCTACTCCCTTATAAAATACCCCTTTAACACACAGATACATACAGATATATTAAGAAGAAATAAACAGGTGTTTTGGACAGAAAGAAAGAGTGAGATGGCAGTTCAATGGTCCCTGTCCACAGGGTTCACTATTCTGATTCTTTCTGCTGCTCCTCAATCTTTCTTATCCAGGTAATTTCACATGTATGAGGCATGCTCATGAATATTTGCCTTAATATCCATTAATTCCAGTTTTACTTGGCTCCTTGATGCCACAGTCGCTTGAACGCAACCTTCAGATCAGAACTGTCACTGTCACCTCACCTATGGAATTCAGATCTCGTGTCTGTGTTTGAAGCAAGGCTGTAATGTGGTTAGGAGCTGAGTGGACCTGCTAGAATGCAAACTGGCAGTTTCTTCAGTGTCACTGGATGTAAATCCTGGAACTGCCTCCCAAACAGCATTGTGAGTCTACCTACAGCACATGGACTGCAGCAGTTCAAGAAACCAGCTCACGACCACCTTCTAAAGGGGACAAATAGTGACGGGCAACAAAATGCTGGACAGTCAGCGATGCCCACCTACCACGAGTGAGTAAAAAAAAATGTCTGTAACGTCTCCACCAGTTAAAAGTGATTTTTGATAGACCTTTCTGATGGTACTTGAATAGCTATTTGTTATAAACACACACACACACACAGACAGAGAGAGATAGACAGAGAGAGAGATGGGAGGGGGTGGCATTACACGAGATGTACGTAAAGTTGTTTCCTTCTGCTTTGTAATTCTTTGCTCTATTCCCAGTGTTTTTCGGGGTTTGGTGGAGGGTGGGGGGCTTGCTAGTGTAGCAAGGACCACATCTCTGTCATCTTCCATGCTTGGTCAAACACCATGTGAATTCTTGGGACCCTGGAATTTCAACTTGCTCCATCTGAGGGAAACTCCTCTCATTGGGGTGTCACTTTGCAGTCCCCTCTGGAGGGTGAGACCTGGTCGTCAGATAGACATGTGATGAGAATGGGCTTGAGGAGTTAGGGACGATGGTTAAGTTTCTGTCCGCTGAATAAGTCTGTTGATAAACTCGTCTGAGGGTCAGTTCTCAAAGATATCAGTGAGCAGGCCCTCATATAGTCTATTATTTTCAGTGGGTTTTTTTTGCTTCCAACAACTCAAGTCTAGCTCAATAGCGGCAAACTTCAAGATGGTAGCAGCAGCAATGTAGGAATTGTTTGGACTCTGTGCCTATATGCTCCCGCTCACCTGACCAGCTGCTTTTTGCATTGTGTTTGCTTTCCTTTGTTTCTTCATTTCTACCTAATTCTCTTTTGTATCAAAGCCAAGCATCATTTCTGTGGCTGTGGTGGAGGAAGGCAGTTGCGACGGCCCACGGCGATGATGGTAGTGTGGTAGATCCAGATGTCTATTACTGTTGGCCTAGTGGCCGTGGGTTTATCTGAGTCATCATCATCGCTGGGTCTGGTCCGTTCCGCCTGGTGGCTCTGCAGCAGTTTCAGCGTGTCTAGAATGTGCGGTGAGAGGAGGGAATTGCAGCAGAAATCAAAGACATTAATATAATCGTCCTGTCATCATGTGGTCACGCTACTATGTCTGTAATTCACAGTGACAGTGCAACCCTTCATCTATTCCATGCTTCCATGCTGCCATGTCTGCTCCAAACTCACGACCACTTAGCGCTCACTCTGGATTGACTGTGTGTCAGTGCAGGATTACTTCAGAACTGACTCTGAAACAGTGCGATGCCCCATCAGATCTGTCTTTCCAATAGCGAGTGCAGACATCAGTGCAGCTCATTCGAGAGTGGTTGGTACTCTTTCGATACTGACCCTTTGACATTTCTGTGCTCAGTGCAATGTCACCTCACAGCAGCTTGTCACTCATCATTGCACCCCCATTTTACCCACAATGCACTGACCCTCCGATAGTACGGCTGTCCCAATGTGTTAACCTATCGACAGGGAAATCCTTCCTCAGCGTGAGCCTTTGGACGCCGCAGCACTCTCTCGCTGTTCAACCTCAAAAAGCTCCCTTCTATTACCATTGACACCTGGCAATGTGGAGCTCCATCAGGGCCGACTATCTGCCCATACGGACATAAAGGATAAGAGTCGGCCACTCGGCCATTCAAGCCTGCTGCCATATTCCACAAGACCGGAAAATCGCAAAACATAAAAGCAGGATTTGAAAATATGGTTCATTTAGTCTGCTCCAAAACTAATCAAAGCTTTAAGTTTAACAACCTCATTCTCCTGCCTTCCCCCTGTAATGCTTGATTCTCTTACCAATCAAGAACCTAACTAGTCCAGGAGGTTCACCAGGATGTTACCTGGTATGGAGGGTGCTAGCTATGAAGAGAGGTTGAGTAGATTAAGATTATTTACATTAGAAAGACGGAGGTTGAGGGAGGACCTGATTGAGTTCTTCAAAATCATGAGAGGTATAGACAGGGTGGATAGCAAGAAGCTTTTTCCCAGAGTGGGGGACTCAATTACTAGGGGTCATGATTTCAATGTGAGAGGGTAAAAGTTTGAGGGAGATATGCGTGGAAAGTTCTTTAGGCAGAGGGTGGTGGGTGCCTGGAATGCGTTGCCAGCGGAGGTGGTAGAGGCGGGCATGATAGCGTCATTTAAGTTGTATCTAGACAGATACATGAATGGGCAGGGAGCAGAGGGATACAGATCCTTGGAAAATAGGCGACAGGTTTAGATAGAGTATCTGGATCGGCGCAGGCTTGGAGGGCCGAAGGGCCTGTTCCTGTGCTGTAATTTTCTTTGTTCTTTGTTCTTTGCTCTAATCCGGTCTTAAACACACTGAATGACCTTGTCTCCACATCCTTCTGAAGCAATGAGTTACACAGATGAAGCATCCTTTGTCTGAAGAAATTCCTCCACACCTCAGTTCAAAAGAGTTGTCCCTTTAGTCTGAGGCCTTCTGGTCGTAGCCTCTCTCATTAGTGGAGACATCTTCTCCACGTCCATTCTATCTAGGCCTCTTAGTATTCTGTAAATTTTAGTCAGATCCCTGCTCATTGCTGATCTGATTCTAACCTCATTCCTCTGCATTTGCAATAATCTTTCATCCCTTTGTCATCAAGAATCTCTCTACCTTTGTGTTCCTCTCTCTCTTTCTTTCACTTTCTCGTTGTCAATATTTGCCACCAAGCATGCTGAGTTTCTCTCTGCACAAGAGTCTAGACAATCTCAAAACGTTAACTCTGTCTCCCTTTCTCTCTGCACAGGTACTGCCAGACCTGCTGAGTTTTCCCCAACGTTCTCCGAGCTTGTGACAAAAAAATTGGACATGGACAATGGCTGGTTAACAATGCAGCCAGTTTTAATTTACATCTCTCAGGGCACCACGAGTTTTGGAGTCTGACCTCACATGGTTTCCACAGTCAAATCAAGTATCAGTTGAAGTCAGCGTCCCATGATGTCTTAGAGAACATAGGTTTCTGATATTGCCGATTGTTACAACAGTGTTGTCCAGATGGGCACAGCCTCAGGACAGATTCCACTTGAAGTGCTGGGCACACATCGAGTGAACACATCCCACCAGCTTCCTTGCAGGCGATTTCATACTCTGCAAAGAAGCAAGAACAGTTTCATTTGTCAGTTGGGCTCGTTGCAGACATGCTTTTATGGGTAGAAAGAATTTCAAGGTCATAGAATTCATTAGAACGTTTACGGCACACTCTGAGGCTATTCAGCCCATTGTGCACATTCCTATTTTGTCACCTGATGCCAATCTCTTGCCTCTCTTCACCATATCACTGCATCTCATTTCCATCCCAACAAACATCAATTCCCCGTCTTGCATGCTGCAATTGAACTATATTTCACTATATTTCTGGGTAGTGCATTCCAGACCCTAAGTACTCACTGGCTGAAAAAGATTTTCTTCACTTAACTGCTGTTTCCTTTGCACAGCACTTTAACTATATGACCCTCTCATTCTTGTTCCTTTTACAAGAGGTAAATGCTTCTCCCTATGTACTCAGTCAAACCAGTGTCATGATTTTGAAAACCCCCATCAGCTCTCCTCTCAGGCTTCTTCTCTCCAGGGAGAACAGTCCCAACTTCTTCATTCTTTCTTTGCTGTTATCTCCCTCTGTCCTATCACCTTTAATGATCTCTGCACAGATACACCCCAGATCCCTTTATGCCTGCACCCCTTTTAAAATTGCACTGACAAACAGCACGCACCACCACCGCCCCCACCACCCCCATTTCATACTGTCTTTAGGTGTCCTTCAAACAAAGTGCATCACCTCATACTTCTCTGCATTGAACTGTATCTGCCTCTCATCTGCCCACTCCACCAATTTGCCAATGTCGTTTTGGAACTCCGCACTGTCTTTCTCACAGTTTACATCTCTCCAAAATTTAGAGTCATCTGCATATTTTGAAATTGTTCACGACTCAGTCCTCCAGATGCAGTATCGCCAATGCCTTGTACAACTGAACCATAAACTCCCTCCTCTTACATTTAATTATATGATAAAAAAGCGTAACATCCTACAAACTGTATGACTGTATGAGTCCCTATGAACTGCCTTAAAGAATGACAAATTTAGGGTAAAGCAGATGTTTCCTCATATGGGGCCATATAGAACGACAGGTCATAGTTTGAGAATAAGGGGCTGCAGATTTAAAACTGAGATGAAGAGGCATTATTTCTCTGAACGGTCATGACTTAATTTAAACTGTCATCTCCTCTTCTCCTCCTCCAGTACAACCATATCCTTCCTATAGTGTGATGACCAAAACGACACACACAGTACTTCAGCTGTGCCTGAACCAAAGTCTTGTACAGATACAACATAACCTCCTGTTCTTATAATCTATGCCTCGACTGATAAAAGGGAGGTTTCCTCCTTAACCATACTATTAACATGTGGTCAAGCATGCAGAGACCCCTCTCTTCCTCTGAGCCGCCTCGTAATCTACTATTCATTGAGTACTGTTTTGTATTGTTTCTTCAGCAAAACTGCGTTGCTCAACTTCTCAGGGTTAAATTCAATTCTCAAGTCATGTTCAGAGCTGTCTTGTCGAGCTATCTTTCTGTCGGGTTATCTTTCTCTCGCTACTGGAATCGATCGACTGAACGTCCTCTGAACTGCCTCCACTGCAACAACATATCTTCTCCAGTAAAGCGAACAAAATTGTCCACAATATTCCAAGTGCAAACATACTGATTGCTTTTTTTAATAGTGAATTACTTTAGCAATAAATTTTAAATACTTCCTCATTCCCTGCTCCTAGGTATTATTAAATTCTGAACTGGCGTAGATCAATGGGCCAAATTGGCACGCTCTGGGCAGAAGCAAACCTTTGTATTCAGTCTCCCCATATGTCTATTATTTGTGATTTCAGTTGAAGGGGTAACAGTTGGAGGATTTCAAAAACCTGGTGTCAAAGAAAGGGAACGCCCCAGATCATTACTCAGAAGAGGGGTGTGTGAGGTAGGAGAAGGTGATGACTGGTGCCCGGAGGACTAGCAGAAGTGTACACCAGTAGAAAAATGTTAATAAATAAATTCCGACATTCATTCTGATCCAACACCAAAGCACTTTATTTAGTAAAACAAAATGAGGTTTTACCAAAAGAAAGGAAATTTGGACGTGGCTCAATGCTGATGCAGTTTTCGGGGAGGTCACAATGGAGGATATTGAATGACCTTCTCACGTTACTACCAATGTTCAATGGGAGCAATGTACTCACCTTCAATTTCGGGAAGATCGAATAATCCATTGCAAACAATGGGCTGTATAAGCATCAGGACGCTGAGTGCCAAGAGTGGTGCCTTCCACATTTTCCACGGAGTATCTCACAGCTCAATTCCGGAGTCAGCATGCAAACTTTCTCTTTATAAGTTCATTCTCTCGTAGTAACACACCCACGACAATGATTGGTTGCCTCTTGTGCGTATTAAGGTGACGGTTCGCTAAGTAAGGTCAGCAGAGAGGGAATTCACGCTTCACCCAGTCTGATCGATGTTAATTCATGGAGAGAGAGTGAGTGAGTGAGAGAGAGAGAGAAATGTCTGAAGCAGGGAGCATAGCATTTGTGCCTGTCTTTTAATAAACCGACAAAAGAAAATAGACTTTGGCTTCAAGTCTGTATGACTTTTATTGAAAGATGCATTCATGAATTTCCATTTACCCCATTGTTCGACATATGGCGTTTTTGTTGCTGTTGTTTCCCAAATATTTATGCAACTCCTCTATGCAATGCTGTTGGGCGGCACATTGGCTCACAGAGTCAGTTTGATTCTATTCTCAGGAGACTGTGTGAAGTTCGCACATTCTCCCCATGTCTGCGTGGGTTTCCTCTCATGGTCCAAATATGCGCAGGTTAGGTGAATTGGTTATCCTAAATTGTCGATAGCGTCCAGGGATGTGCAGGCTAGGTGCGTTACCCATGGAGAATACAGGGTTACTGGGATAAAGTTGGTGGGTGGGTGGGACTGCGTGGGATGCTCTTCAGAGAGTCAATGGACCAATTGACCTGCTTCCCCACTCTAGGGATTCTAGTTCTGCTTCCAGTTCCCATTGGCAAAGACCATTCTAGATCGCGAGGTTATCCCTCATTAGAGACCAGAGGAAGACGAAATGCCCCCAAGACAAATCATTGTCTTATAACCAACAGCCACACGAAATTCAGTTTGTTTCTGAGCAGTTGCATGTATGGAGTAGTGTGTGAAGGAAGGAGATTAGGCCCTGGAAGGTGTGGTGCTCAAAGATTAAACCCTGGACTTCAGGGGTTAATTTCCGAATAGTGATAAGACACATGAGGTTTTTATTCTCTAGAATCTGAGAGGTTAGTGGGTGATGTAATTGAGGTCTTCAGGACATTATCAAGCAAAGACAGCAGAGGTGAAGATAACTTACTTCCATGAAAATGAAGTCAAAAGTATGCTGAGACAAAATCCCAGAACTCCCTCCTTAAGGTCATTGTGGGTCAACATACAGCCCATGGACTGCTACGGTTCAATAGGGCAGTTCACCACGACCTTGTCAAGGGGGCAAATAAGGAAGGGCAATAAATGCTGGGCCCAGCCAGCGATACCCACATCAGAATCTAAGAATTAGAGCTAGGCCATTCAGGAGAGATAATACAAAGCACACCTACACACAACGAGTAGAGGAGTTTCAGAACTCTTTCCTTCAAATGGTGTTCGATGATAATTCAATTGTTAAATGTAAATCTGAGAAAGAAACAATTTTATTGAGCAGAGGTGTCAAGGGATATGTGGTTAGCACTGCTGCCTCACAGTGCCAGGGACCCGGGTTCGATTCCACCCTTGGACAACTGTCTGTGTGGAGCTTGCACATTCTCCCCGTGTCTGCATGGGTTTCCTCCGGGTGCTCCGGTTTCCTCCCACAATCCAAAGATGTGCAGGCTAGGTGGATTGGCCATGCTAAGTTGCCTGTAGTGTTCAGGGATGTGTAGCTTAGGTGGGTTAGGTCTGGGTGTGATGCTCTGAGGATCGGTGTGGGCTGGTTGAGCACACTGTAGGGATTCTATGAAGGATATGGATACAGACAGGCATATGGAGTTATCCCACAGATCAGACATGATCTAATTGAGTTGCTAGGCAGACTCGAGGGCCTAAATAGCCTACCACTGTTCCTAAATTCCCATGAGGAATTGATTTCAATGCCCATCAGTTCAATCATTAAATCAGGCCAGTAACTCTGTTTGGTTCATGATGTAAACATTCAGAAGATACTTTTAATCTTTCATTCCAGTTTATATCGGTCTCAGTTAGTAATCTACTTCTTAATAGAACCCAGAATGGAGCCAGTCACCATTGTGTCAATGATTAATACCACCAGTGTACTCTGTGAGCCCATAAAAAAGAGGGTATGCATTTCATTCTTATCATTCTTCCTTTCACAAGCACAGCGATTATGTTGATGACGCTGTTTTTTTGCTGCTTGGAACCTTAGTGATAGTGGAAGTCAAAACAGTTGCCAAATTCCCATCTCAATCTTACTTGCAGAGGTTTGCAAATCTCTCTGTCGGCAAACATGGTTTGGACAAGTGACAACTATACTCTTTAGGTGTGTCCTGCCTTTCGGGTTGATCATGTGTGTTCATTCCATCAGCCCATCCTGTTTCCATAATCCTGGAAGAGAAAAATATTACACATAGAAAGGGTCCGATTGCCACACTGTCCACAAATTGTACACTTGCATTCTTTCCCACAGAAAATACTGATGGCCAAAGAACTGTTCCCTATCCTCTCAAATGTCCCATCGACATGCAGCATCTCAGTAACTGCGGGCTGTCATAGTGCAATGGTGTCACCCCTACCTCTGAGTCAGAAAGCATTGGGTTCAAGTCTTACCTGCTCCAGACATGTGTAACAGACCTCTGGAACTAATTGTTTGGCAAACAGTTCCACCAGTTCTACATTTTATTTTTATAAATGCATGCTTGGTTTTGCCTGGCTTTAATTTCAAATGGAATGGAGTATAAAATTTGGAAGGTTTCACTAAAACTAAACAAGACTCTAGTCAACACAGTTGGAATTTTGTGAATTGTCTCGGGCCCTTTATCCAAAGAAAGACAGACTGGCAATGGAGGCAGTCCAAAGAAACTTCACTGGGCTGATGGCAGTTATAGAGTGACTGTCTTGACAGGAGACGTTGTATAGGTTGGGTTTGTACTCATTGGAATTTAGGAGTATTAGAGGTGAATTTATTGAAGCATGAGCGAATCTTAGAGGCCTTCACAGTTTAGATAATGAGAGGTTGATTGTTCTTTTGAGAGAGTTTATAACCAGAGGGCATCTTCTCGGAATAATGGGTAGCCCATTTATGACAGAGTTGAAGAGAAATTTCTTCTCTCGGAGGTGAGTGGATGTGTGAAATTCTTGGCCATAGAGGGCTGTAGAGGCTGGATCTTTCAGCTTGTTCAAGGGTGAGACAGAGAGATTTTCAACCAGGAAGAAAATCAATGAGTTTTTGGGAAAAGGCAGGAAATCGGAGTTGAGGATAGCCATATCATTCACGATCTCATTGAATGGCACAGCAGAGTCAATATGTAAATGGACTACTTCTCCTCCTCTGTCTTCTGGTCTGACCTCTATAAGTGGTTGCAGGTTGAAAACCTTCACGATTTCTGCACTCCCACAAGTCCAGCCTTCTATTTTTGATGCTGTGTTAATGACGCTGTCATTGTTGGTCTTGCCTGGAGATGTCTATTGCATAATATTCTCTTTAAAGCTAACCACATCAATCTCTTCCTTATCTTGAAACCATCCCTTTTTGAGAAAGACGGTGAACTGCCCATCATACAAGAATCATCGAATTTTACAGTTCAGTAGGTGAAAAATGGACCCATTTTTCCTGTGTCGGCTCCTGTAAGAGCTGCCCAGCTAACAAAATTATCCAGCCCTGTTTCCATACAACTTCCAATTCCTCCCTTTCAAGTGAATGTCCAAATCTCGTTTGAAACCTCCTGTGGAATCCACCTCCCCCCTCTCTCCCAGGCAGCGTGTTCGAAATCCTAATAAGTCTCTGAGGAAAGGTGTCACCGAGTTATGGACCTGGGGATATATCCACTTTTATGCCTGCCAAAGTTTGCGATACTTTCTCACTCTCTAAATGCAAACTGTTCGAGACTGGTACAGTCCCTCTTCCCAAATATCCCACAGTCATAAAAAAAAATGCTCAGTTATCAATTGGCAACATTAGCATTAGACAAGATCTGGGGAACTGCAAACAGTTCTGGTCTTCACAAACACTTATTAGAACGCACTTCAAGTAGCCTGCACTATTATGACCCTACTAAGTTCTGCTTGGAATGGAGATGCAGCACTCTGCATTGTTCTGGTTTTATGTACCTCAGTGAGACCACAGGTACTGTTAACATCAATGAACATTTTTCTCTTTGTATTCTCTCTCCTAGCTCCAATCTTTTCATGTGTTTTAGGAGAGAGTTACTGCAGTGAAGTACCATGTGATCAGTGTGTTTCAGTGAGGGTCGAAGGGGCATGCCCACACTTCCAAGTATGTTGAGCAACTTTCTGACATCAAAGAAGTAAAGGGAATATTCAACGCCTGAAAGCATCTGAGTTTCCAATTGGATACATCTGTAATCTCAGAAATTCTGACTTCTTTTGATGGTGTCAATTCAATGAGCCCTGGCCCACTGTTTTCTTAGCCACATGAATAAAACTGGGTGATACCAACAAGCATTGATTGTCCATGTCTCATTTTTATTCAGATCAGTGTCTTAACTTTGTGACAGGAAGGAAGGCGGTGGTCAGAAAATGGGCATTTGTCATTCCAGCAGCTTAGCTGCTGTGGAGGCCTTTGGTTACGCTGCAGCTGCAGGACCATGTGCAGTTCTGGTCAGCATACCGTAGGAAGGACATGGAGGCTTTGGAGAGGGTGCGAAAGAGGTTTAGCAGGATGCTACCGGGGTCGGAGAGGATTAGTTGCAAAGACAGCATGTGAAATCTTGAATTGTTTTCGTTAGAGTATGGGAGGCTAAGGGGCAACCTGATAGAAGTATATGAAATGATGAAAGGTGTGGATAGCTTACCTAGGTGTAGTTTGTTTTTTTTCCCCAGGGTGGAAATGTCAAACAGTAGTGGGCATAGGTTTAAGGTGAAGGGGAAAAATGCAATGCGTGATGAAGTTTTTTTTTATAGAGAGGGTGGTAATTTTATGGAATACTTTGCCAGGAGAGGTGATAGAAGTGGATATGATAGCAAAGCCAAAAAGGCGTTTAGATTGATGTATAAACAGACAGAGAATAAAGGGATACAAACCATGTGCAGGCAGATGGGATTAGTTGAAAATGGTGTCATGTTTGGCATAGGCATGGTGGACAGAAGGGCCTGTTCATGTGCTGTACCATTCTATGTTCCATGGAGCAATTTAGCTGTGAAGAGAGGCAGGCTATTCTCAGGTTGTTTTCTTTGGAGCAGAGAAGGTAGCGGGGAGACCTGTTTGAGATGTATTATATTATGAGGGCCATGGATAGAGTGAGCAGAAAACAGCTGTTTTCCTCAGTTGAAAGGTCAATAACAAGGGGATACCATTTGAAACTGAAAGGCAGAAGGTTTGGAGGGGTGTTGAGGAGAAACGTTTTCAACAAGAGGGTGGTGGGGTCTGGAATGCCCTGTCTGGGAGGGTATGTAAGGTGGGAAATCTCGCAACATTTCAAAAGCCCTTGCATGAGCCACTTGAAGCGTCCAAGCAATCAAAGCTATGGGCCACGTTTTGGAATGTGGGGCTGGTGTAGATTTTGAGTAGTATTTTACGATGTAGACTCGATGGGCTGAAGGGCCTGTCTTAGACTTCCTGATGCTACTGTTCTGTGCTCAAACACACAAAAAACATAGGCTGCAGCCAAAGTTGCTGATTCATTCAGCACCTTTGACTTGGGGTGGGGGTGTGCTGTTTCACTCAGAAGACAGTTAGTCATCACACCGAGGATCACCACTGCCTCACAATCTGAACTGAAAGACTGAAAACGAAATTAGGAGTCACACTGGGATGGTGCAAGTGGCAAAATTTACTCTGCTTGCTGGAAGACCAACAAGAGACCCCCAGCCACGTCAATTATTATCCACATTGTGCAAAGAGGGAGGGAAATATGTACCAGGTTTGGCTTGCATCAGGAGGTGGTCGAGCCATTGAGTTGACAGAACACACATAAAGAATCTTCCTGTTACAAACATGAGGTAGTGGTTGGAGAGGCCACTAGACGTTCTCCATGAAGTCATCCAAACGCAAGAAAAAGGAACAAGAGTAGACCACTCAGCCCTTCGAGGTTACAAGCCCTCAACTCAATAAGATCATGAATAACAGAAATTGCTGGAAAAGATCAGCAGGTCTGGTAGCAGCTGATAGCAACAGAAGTCAGAGTTAACGTTTCCCGGTCGAGTGACTCTTCCTCAGAACTGGGGAAGGGAATTTCAGTTCTGAGGGTCACTTGACCGGAAACGTTAATTCTAATTTCTCTCCACTGATACGAGCAGACCTGTTGAGCTTTTACAGCAAATTCTGTTTGTTTTTCTTTTTTTTTGTATTTAATTTACAGTATGCATTGTTATTTCTGTTTTATTCAATAAGATCATGAGTGTTCCAATTTTGTCCTCAACTCTGCATTCCTACACATTCCTTAATCATCTTTCACCTCCTTAATCTTCAAGAATTTCTATACATCTGCCTTCAAAATACTCAAAGTGTTTGCATCCATTGCCTTTTGAGGAAGGGAATTCCAAAAACGCACAACCCTCTTAGAGGAAAGAAATGTTTCCACACTTCTGTTTTAAATGGGCACCTCCTTAATTTTAAATAACAAATCTGTATTTCTTGATTATGGAGTGTACGTTCACAATTTGGATGAGAATGTAAAAGAGATAATTAGGAAGTTTGCAGTTGACTCGAAATTCAGTGGTGTTGTTGATAGTGAGGAGGATGGCCACAGGCTACAGTGTGAAATTGATCAGTTGCTTAAATGGGCAGAGCAGTGGTAGATATAATTTAGTTCTGATAAGTGTGATAGGCATTTTGTGAGGTTTTAAATGGGAAGGATGTACAAAATGTATGGTAGGTCCCCAGGGAGGATTAAGGAACAAAGGGATCTTAGTGTAAAAGTTAATAAATCTTTGAAAATGTCAGCACAGGTAGACAGGATGGTGAAGAAGACATACAGGATGCTTCCATCACTAACCATTAGAATATAGGAGCAAGGAAGTCTTGTAAAATTCTATAAAACATTGGTTCAGCCACAGATTGAATACAGTGTGCAGTTCTTGTCGCCACACTATCGGAAGGGCATGATTGCACTGGAGACAATGTAGAGGAGATTGAGCAGGATTTTGTCTGGGATGTGAAGTGTCAGTTATGATGACTGATTGGATAGGCCAGGCTTGTTCTCCTAGGGGCAGAGGATTCTGAGGGGTGTTCTGATTGAGGTCTACAAAAATCATAGAATTCCCTACAGTGTGTGCATCTGGAATCACATCTGGGGAAGGAGCAGATCAGCGGTAACTACAGTGCTATTGGCCTAGGGGACACATGGAAACACACATGTCAGTGGTAACTACAGTGCTATGGGCCTGGAGTCACATGCAGAGACAGTGTGGATCATGATTACCAAAATGCAGCTCACCAGGAGTTATATGGAGAGACAGTGGCAACCATGGCCCAGGTGAGTGGTAATCCTAGTGCTGTGGGTCTGGTGTCACATGAAGAGTCATCAGCCTCATTTCCAGCAACGGAGTCAGATGGAGGAGCACCCGGAGCACGATAATATGAATGTACCTTACCTCGGGGATTTGTGGCCTTGTTTCCAGGGAGCGCAGTCGGATGGAAGAGCAGGCACAGCAACAGAAACTAAACTGGAAAAGTGATGTAATATGGGGAGATGTGACCAGATTGGATGGTAGGAAATCTGTACTAAATTTTAATAAAATACACTCCAAAACTAATTAATAAATTAACTAACCTGGGATTAACTAACTAATAATTTAATAAACTAAGTAGAGATGGCTGGACAGATGATGTGCTGTACCTATATAATGTGGGAGTTAGCTGTTCCCACTGCGAGCAACAGTGACCATATCTGCAACAAGTGCTGCTGAATCGAGAAAATTCGGTTCAGACGACATGAGTTGTAATCTGAGCTTCAAACACTACAGCACATCCTGGAGGAGTGAAGTAACTGGACACTTTGTCCCAGGAGGCAGTCACATCTAGTAGATTAAGTATTTCAAATTCAGTCAGTGATTAGGGACAGCAGGGTATGTTTGAAAGTGAGGCAGATAGGGGGATCCTGAATCCAGGAACTGAGGAGCCTCAGCTCTTGACCTTGTCGAACAGGTATGAGGTACTTGCTCCCTGTGAGGATGAGGAATAGGGTGTAGGAAGGATGAGCCAGCTGACTACTGCAACGTGACACAGGAGGCCATTCAATAGGTGAGGGGAGAAAAAGACAAGTGGCAGTTGTAGGGGTCTCCATAATTAGGGGGAATTGATAACATGTTTTGTAAGCAGGATTGAGAGACCCATATGGTGTGTTACCTACCCGGTGCCAGGTCTAGGCTCGAAACGTCAGCCTCTCTGCTCCTATGATGCTGCTTGGCCTGCTGTGTTCATCCAGCCCTGCACCTTGTTGTCTCGGATTCTCCAGCATCTGCAGTTCCTACTATCTCTGAGGGACATCTCTGATTGGTTTGTAAGATTTTTGGAAAGGGAGGAAGAGAATCTGGTTGCTGTGGCCTACGTTGGGACAAACAGCATAGGCCAGACTGGGAAGGACGTCCTGTTTGTGGATTATCAAGCACTAGGAATGAAATTAAGGAACAGGTCATCAAGGGTTATAACATCTGGATTACTACACGAGCCATGTGCAAATTGGCGGAAAGATAAAGAAAATTTGGCAAGTAAACACGTGGCTAAAGGAGTGGTGTGGGAAAGATGGGCTCCATTTCACGGGGCATTGGCATGAGTTTTGGAACAGGAGGGACGGTGTCCGCTTGAACCAATCTGGAACCAGTGTTCTAGTGAAAAGGATAAGTAGAGTGGTCACTAGGACCTCAAAATAGTGAATTTAGAACATAGAACATAGAACATTACAGCGCAGTACAGGCCCTTCAGC
>NW_025969221.1:0-16454 GCF_021869965.1 Rhincodon typus
GGCCTTTCTGAAGAAGGGTCTAGGCCTGAAACGTCAGCCTTCCTGCTCCTATGATGCTGCTTGGCCTGCTGTGTTCATCCAGCTCTGAACCTTTTGGGCATCTCTGTTTCTGCTGAGAGAACTGTGCAGAATGCATGCTCAAACTGTCAGCTCACATACACAAAAACATACACTATCATGAACAAACACCTGTGCACACATGCATACACACACAAGCGCATGTGTGCACATACATGTACACATGCATGCGAACATACACCATACAACATACACCACACACATGTACACCACACACACTTGCACATAAAAACACATGCACACAAACCACACACACACACAAACACAGACACGTGTACGCATATGATCCATAAACACAAAACACCATATACATACCATGCATACACAAACAAACATGGACGCAACACACACACAGACACATTTCACTCCCAACTCTCTCTGTGTCAGCCTTAGCTCCTTCCCTTTTACCCTGGTATCTTCCCTCACTAGGATATTTGCCATGTGTTCCTAGGGGAGCATTTGCTATGTTTTTGCGAGGAGTATTTGCTCTGTACTCCTGGGTATTTGCTTTGTCTTCCCAGAGGGTAATTTCTCTCTGTTCTTGGAGGTGATTTCTCTCTGTTCTTGGGGAGTTTGAGCCCTGATGTTTTTGAGACCAGGAGATTTGTCTTGTGTGTCTCATGTACAGACAATCTGAAGAGCAGTGAGGAGCTGACAGAGGAGAAGCGGATTCTGAATGAAATGCTGGAGGTGGTTGAACAGCGAGATTCCCTTGTGGCCCTGCTGGAGGAGCAGAGACTCCGGGAGAAGGAGGAAGACAAGGACCTGGAGGCTGTGATGCTGAGCAAGAGCTACAACCTGAACTGGTCATAATGCAGCTTGCCCAAGGGGAGGGAGGGGTTTGGGTAGAAGGAATGGGGAGGGGAAGGATACTTTGACAGAAACAACAGCAGATAAGACACTGTCCAAACAAGACCTGAGAAAAGCCCTCATGTAGCACCCCAGCTGCCCATGGGTTGGCCCTGGCCAGTGAGCTGCTAGACAAGAAAAGCCTCATTCAGATAGCTGGTGTTGGTAATGACTACTGAGGATAGGCAGGAGGAGGATGTCCAGCCAGGCCAAGAGAGTAGCTGATACACACAGGCCTCAACCAGAACCCAACTAAGGACCATGAGAGACCAGCTACTCCTCCCAAACATTCAAATCAATTGGTCACATTTCCTCATTCAGCGGGGAATGCAAAAAGGAGTGTAGGACATGAGGCTGTCCAGTACAGAGATGTTAATGAATTCTTCCAGCAGGTAACCTGTTTGAGGTCATGTTTGAAGTGAGAAAAAAACAGAGGATATTGCAAACACTCTGCAAATCAGGCAGGATCCTTGGAGAGGAAAACAAACTGAATCTTTGAAACGTATTTCAGAGTTCCAGCAGGCTCTGGCATTTGAGTCGGATTTTTTTCCTGCTCTTCACTTTTGCTTTCTCTACTCTGGGCAGAGAATCTCCAGCAAATCCTGGGACACAGCCAGTGGCTCTCAACAATGCCAGAGCATCGAGTGTCACAGGCTACATAAACCTGCTGAGTACAGTTCAGTGTCATTCTGGGATGTGGGCAGTGTTGGTCAAACAGGAGGTAATACAGAAAGCTGCTCAATCCTTAACAAGCTGTATAAGTTTCAAATGGTGGGACTACAGAATGGCAGGGAAATGCAACATTCAACAGTCAAATAATTTGGAAGGTTTCAGCAGCTTTCCACTTTCACACACACACTGTACCCAATCCAAATCCCCAACTTCACAAGCGTACACACTGTCTCCCATCCAAACCCCAACCCTCACACACACACACACACACACAGTACTCCATACGAATCCCCACCCTCCTACATACATATTGTACCCCATCCAAATCCCCACCTTCACACACACACACTGTATACCATCCAAATCCCCACCCTCACACATACACACTGTACCCCATCCAAATCCCCACCTTCACACACACACACACAGTACCCCATCCAAATCCCCTCCCTCACACACACACACTGTACCCCATCCAAATCCCCACCTTCACACACACACACTATCCCATCCAAACCCCCACCCTCACACATACACACTATACCCCATCCAAACTCGCACCCTCACACACACAGTCTCCCATCCAAATCCCCACCCTCACTCTCACATTGTACCGCATCCAACTCAGCTCAGGACCTCATTACAGCCTTAGTTCACACATTGACAGAAGAGCTGAATTCTCGAGGTGAGGTGAAAATGGCAGTCCTTGGGATAAAGGCCAGATTTGTCTGAGTGTGGCATCAAGGAGCTCTAGGGAAACTGGAATCAATGGGTATCGAGGGCACAAACTCTCCACTGGTTGGGGTCATGCCTGGCACATGGGAAGATGGTTATAATTGTTGGAGGTCAGTCATCTCAGCTCTAGAATATCTCTGCAGGAATTCCTCAGGATAGTGTCCTAGGGTCAACCATCTTCAGCTGCTTCATCAATGACCTTCCCTCTATCATAAGATCAGAAGTGGGGATGTCCACAGATGATTGCACAATGTTCAGCACCATTCACAACTCCTCAGATACTGATGCAGCTTGTGTTCAATTGCAGCATATCCTTGTTTGAGTTAACAAATGGTAAGTGACATTTGTGCTACACAAATGCCAGGCAATGACCATTAAGAGAGAATCTAACCATCACTGAATCCTCCCACTATCAACATCCTGGGAGTTACCATTGACCAGAAACTGAACTAGACTCACTAAATAAATAGTGGCTACAAGAGCCAATCAGAGGCTAGCAAGTAACTCACTTCCTGACTCCCCAAAGCCTATACACCATTTGGAAACCACAAGTCAGATGTGTGATGAATATTCCCCACTTGCCTGGATGTGTGTATCTCCAACAACACTCTAGAAGCTTGACACCATCCAGGACACAGCAGCCCACTTGATTGGCACCACATCCACAAGCATCCACTCCTTCCACCACTGAGGCTCAGTAGCAGCAGTGTGTACTATCTACAAGATGCATTGCAGAAATTCACCAAAGATCCTCAGACAGCACCTTCCAAACCCGTGGCCACTTCCAAAGAGGACAAGGGCAGCTGATACATGGGCACACTACCATCTCCCCTCGAAGCCACTCGCCATCCTGACTTGGAAATTTATCACCATTCCTTCACAGGTCAAAATCCTGGAATGCCCTCTCTAAGAGCATTGTGAACTGTAGCAGTTCAAGAAGGCAGCTCACCACCACCTTCATAGGCAATAAATTCTGGCCATCCAGCGATGCCCTACATCCCATAAATGTCTGTGCTAATTCTCGTCCCTTCACATTGCCCCTCACACTTCTCTCTAACTGGTAAATCCCTCCACTTCCCTTTGACCCCCACAAGACTTTCCCTCCATTCTTGTCTCTCTGTTGTTCCCTCTTGTCTGCCTCTGAATGTTAATATAAACCACCCAGACTCTGCTGATCAGTCCTGTCTACACTGGAGCCATGCCTGTGTGTATTTGCATGTTCAAGTATGTCCTGGTGTAGTGTGAACAGATTTTCATCTCTTGCTGTGACACCTGGATACAGTAATATTGGATACTGATAATCTGACACAGTGTTATGTAAGAGTGTGTGTGTGTGCGTGCGCGCGCGGGTAGAGTTAGAAACTATGCGTATGGGTGATTTGGCGGGGGGTTGGGGAGTGTGTGGGGTGTGTTAGAATCTGCACAGTGGAGTTCAGAGGTATTTAAAAATGAAATCCTGTGGGTTGGTGAGACCAGTCATAATTCAGGTGAGGATTGTGGATGGAAGTCTGTGTTTGGGTGCATTTCCACTCAAACTGGAGTCTAATTCAGATGAAAATTGGGATGTGTCCACAGACTGGGGCAAAGAACCCCTCCAGTAGCCAGCTCTCTGGGAGTGGATTTGCAGACTTGGTCTGTGAACCAGATTTGTTCCCAGTGGGAATATTATTTAAATGTGATTGTATAATGTGCTTTAGATTAAACTCATGCCCTTTTCACTGCTGTCAACTTGCACTGTGGCCGTTGTGTATCAGGATTACCACAGGAAAAGACGGAGAGTGTCTCAGTACAGACTCTCAACACAAGGGCTGGTACAGAGCTCACTGGCCTGGCACCAGTTTAGACAAACAAACATCTTATAGAGTCACTTTACCCCAACAACGCTCAGGAGCAGCGTACACAAAGCCAGCAGAAACAGTCAGTCACTACTAGAGCAGCTGCCAGCAACAACCGCCTGTAAAAAGGAGAAGGCAACTTTCAGCTCACAGACACTCCCTCCATCATACTCTCCCTCCATCATACTCTCCCTTCCTCACACTCCCTCTGTCACACCCTCCCTCCCTCACACTCCCTCTGTCACACCCTCCCTCCCTCACACTCTCACCCTCACACTTTCTCTCCCTCACACTCTCTCCCTCACACTGTCTCCCTCAAGTAATCAATCACTCATTCACACTAACTTTCAAACTCTCTCCCTCACACTCACTCCCTCACACACTCTCCTTCACACACTTTCTTCCTCAGACATACTCCCCCACTCCCTCCTTCACACTCCTACACCCTCACTCTGCTCTCTTTCTTCATCACTCTCTCACTCTCACTACCAGACTCTCTCACTCCTATTCTCCCTCACTTCCACACTCACTTTCTCACTCACCTTCTCACACATTCCTCATTCAATCCCTCTCTCTCTGACTCCCACACTCTGTCTCATTCCCACACTCTCATTTCCTCATTCACTCCCACTCTCAATTCCTCACTCTCTCACTTACTCTCTCACTCACTCCATCACTCTCACATTCTCCTTTAAATACTCTCTTCCTCACACACTCCCTTCTTAACACTCACACAGTCTCTCATATGTTCCCACAGAATTGTGCTGCATCAGGCCGGTCGGCCCATCCTACCTGCACCAGTTCTACTTCCTAGTGCCAATCTGCTGCCTTTTCCCCATGGCCCTGCAGACTATTTGTATCCAATGCCTCTATCGAATCTGCCCTCCACCACATTTCTAGGTCTAAACGCTCCCTGTCTGAAAAAGATGTTTTTCACATCACTTGTTCTTTTGTAAATTGTTTTGAATCCCATTTTTGGTTCTATTATGGTGAAAATAACTTGTTCCTATCCACTCTGCTCAGCACCCTTTATCCTTACAACTGAAGTTTCTCATTCCTGGAACCATTCCTATAAATTGCTTCTGCACTCTCTCCAATACAGTCACATCTTACTGAAAATGTGGCCCCACAGCTGCTAACAGTAGTACTCCAGCTGGGGTCTAACACTTGTCTTATACAAGTTCAACATCAGCTCCTTGCTCTTGTACTCCATGTCAATATTAATGTATTACGTGGACTGCAACAGTTCAAGAAGACCTGCACCTTCACAAGGTACAGGCAATAAATATTGGCCAGCCAGGGATGCCCATATCCCACAAATGAATTAAAAATGCGTAGAGGTGACTGTATACTCACTGCTGTCTTCACCTTCAATGATCTGTGCACATATATCCATGCAGGTTCTCTGTACCTGCCTTCCCTTTTGAATTGTATCTCTTATTTTATATTGTCTTTCAATGTTCATCACACATCGCCTCACACTTCTCTGTGTTGACACTCACCTGCCACCTATCTGCCCATTGCACCAACTTGTCAATGTTCTTTTGGAGTTTCATGCTGTCCTCACAGTTTATAATTCTTTCAAGTTTTGTGTCTTCTGCAAATTTTGAAATTGTCCCCTGCACATGAAGATCTTAATCATTAATATATAAAGCAGGAAAAGCAGGACCCTAGTACTGACCCTTGGGGAACTTCATTACAAACCTTCCTCCAACTCAAAAAATATCCATTAACTATTACTCTCTGTTGCCTATCATTTCAACCCAATCGTCTACATTGCAACAACAAAGAGCAGTACACCACAGGAACAAGACCTTTGCCCCTCCAAGACTGCATTGATACATGATGCTTTTCTAAACTAAAATTCCTTTTGCCTCTATGTGGTCCATATCCCTACCTAATCATGTATCTATCAAGATGCCTTTTAAACATTGCTATTGTATCCGCCTCTACCACCTCCTCTGGCAACACGTTCCTCTGTGCAAAAAACTTGTCTCTCACATCTTTAAACTTACCTATTTTTACCTTAAACCTATGTACCCTGGTAATTGGTGTTTCTATCCTGGGAAAAGGACTTCAATTATCCATTTTCTCCATGTCTCTCATGATTTTGTAAACTTCGGTCAGATTGTCCCTCATCCTTCAATGTTCAAGTGAAAGCAAACAGAATTTGTCCAATCCATAGCTAACACCCTCCAAATCAGGCAACATCCTGGTAACTGTTTCTGTACCCTCTCCAAAGCCTCCAAATTCTTCTGGTAGGGTGGCGACCAGAGCTGGACACAATATTCCAAATGTGGCCTAACTAAAGTTTTATACAACTCCAACATGACTTGCCAATTTTTATATTCTGTCCCATTGATGAAGGCAAGCATGCCATATGCTTTCTTGGCCACCTTATCCACTTGTGTTGCCACTTTCTGGGAACTGTGGACCTGTACGCCTAAATCCCTCTATGTGTCAATGTTTTGAAGTGTTCTGGCATTTACTGTTTACTTATCTCCTACATTAGACCTTCCAAAATGCACGACATTGCATTTGTCCTGATGAAATTCCATCTGCCATTTCTCTGCCCAAGTCTCCAGTCTATCTGTATCCTGCTATATCTTCTAGCAATTGTCACTATCCGCAGCTCCCCTAATCTTTGTGCTGTCCACAAATTAGGCCACATATATTCTCCTCCAAAGGGGTGCCAGCACTGATCCCTGTGGAACACCACTGATCACAGATCTCCAGGCAGTAAAACACCCTTGCACTGTTGCTGTCTATCTTCTATGACTAAGCCAATTCTGTATCCATCTTACCAGCCCACTGTAGATCCCATGTGACTTCACTTTTGCATCAGCCTGCCATGAGGGACCTTGTCAAAGGTCTTTCTAAAGTCTACATAAACAATATCTACCACTCTGCTCTCATCAATTATCTTTGTTACTTCCTCAAAAAAGTCATTCAAGTTTGTGCGATGAGTCTCCTCCACAAGTTTCCTTGGAAGTCTGTTGTGTGGCACCATATCAAATGTGTTCTGGAAATCCATGTAGACCACATAAACAGCATGACCCTGATTAACCCTTTCTGTTACCTCTTCAAAAAACTCCAGCAGGTCAGTAAAGCATGATTTCCCCTTTAGACATTCGTGCTGACTCTTCGAGTCAAGCCAAATTTTTCCATGTGATTGCTAAATAAATTCCAAATAAGTTGTCTTCTGCAACTGAAGTGAACCTGACTGATCTGTACTCACTGGGATTATCCTTACAACCTTTCTTAGCACACTCTTTGTCACACTTCCTCATGCATTTCCTCACCAACTCTCCCTCTCACACTCCTTCATACACTCCTTCACACACTTAATCCCTCACACTCTCTCTCCCTCTCACAATCTCACACTCTCACCCTCCTTCACACTCTCTCATTCTCTCACACTCCTTCCCTGACACACTAACACTCTCATTCCCTTTCTCACCCCATCCCTCTCATTCCCTCCCTCACACACACTTTTTTTTGGTGCTCTCCAGTGCTGAATTCACTGTTTCTGTCACAGGAAGTAACAGATGGGAGTGATTTATTCCTTATTTCTAGCTTTGTGCTGTACCTGAGCAGGTTTGTTCTGAAAGACTCCAGTTTGCAATAGTAAAGGGATGACCATGTAGTTCCTCATCCACCAACTGTAAATATGTCACTGATTATTCTGTATGTTGTGAGCTGTGCAATCACTTGCACTCATTCTGATAATAACTCCATGTCCTCAATATGTGATGGTGGAATTAAAATTATTTATTAACACTTGTTATGAGACTACTTTATACATTAAAATAATCCAACTTTTCCTCTGTCTTCTTATTGGCCTGTGTGTTTTTTTAAATCCTGAATACTGTGTTCTCAGCGCTGTATCTGGTCAATCAGCAGCACAGAGCGAGTGTTTCATAGTCACAGAGAGCAGACAGTCCCACGCAGCAGACCTCCAGCCTGCCTCTGGTGATCTCGAGCTCTGTGACTCCGTCTCACTCTGTCCCCTCTCTGAGCAGGGTTCTCTCTGTCTTTCTTACCTCTCCCAGTTTCTCCTTTGAAAGGAAGTTTGGTAAAAACTTAAAAAAAAGTTTCACAGTGCCATCAGAAAACTGCAGTTGAGTGGGAATATTTGAGCCAACACAAACAGAATGGGCTAAATGGACTCTCTTTTATGTCCTTTAGATCATTGTGGGACTCTACTGTAGGAAATCTTAATAATTCACAAACAAGATTTGGAATCACTGAATGGTCCAACATCCAACTTCACTCATGCTTTTTGAATCCAATCTTTCACCAGGGGAGCATGGGTAATGATGGACCATAGTATGAGTATTTTCACCCACTGGCAAACCCTGCAGCACAGAATGAACCAACAGCTTGAAGCTAGGCATCCAGGAGGCGCTGTGGGCCATCAACAGCAGCAGAATTGTACTCCAACATAATCTATAACTTCAGGGCCCAGCATGTCCCTCACTCAACTATTACCATCAGGAGGGCATGTCAGGAGCAGTACCAGACATACCTAAAAATGATGTGTCAACCTGCTGAAGCTACCAATACTTGCATGCCAAACAGTGCAAGCAGCAAGTGATTGACAAAGCTAAGCGAACCCAAAACCAACACATCAGATATAAGCTCTGCAGTCCTGCCACAACCAGTCATGAATGGTGCTGGACAATTAAACAACTTTCTGGAAGAGAATGTTCCACAAATATTCCCATCCTCAATGATGGAAGAGCCAACACATAAGTGCAAAAAATAAGGCTGACGCTTTCGCAGCAATCTTCAGCCAGAAGTGCTGACAGGATGATCCCTCTTGATGTCCTCCAGTGGTCTCTAGCATCACAGTCTTCAGTCAATTCAATTCACTCCACATGATATTAAGAAAAAACTGGAGGTACCAGATACTGAATACTTGTGTTCTAGAACTTGCTGCTCCCCTAGCCATGCTGTTCCAATACAGTTACAACGTTGGCGCCTAACCAAGAATGTGGAAAATTGCTCAGGTATGTCCTGTACACAAAAAACAGGACTAATCCAACCAATTACCGTCCCATCAGTCCACTCTCCATGATGAGACAAGTGATGGAAGGCATCATCAATAGTGCTGTAACACAGCTTCTGCTCAGAAATAACCTGCTCATTGATGTCAATTTGGGTTCCGTCAGGGCCAGTCAGCTTCTGACCTCATTATAACCTTAGTTCAAACATGGACAAAAGAGCTGAATTCCAGAGCTGAGGTGAGAATGACAGTTCTTAATATCAAGGCTGCATTTGATCAAGTGTAGCATCAGAGCCCTAGAAAAACTGGAATCAATGGGTATCAAGGGACAAACTCACCACTGGTTGGAATCATACCTGGCAGATAGGAAGATGGTTGTGGTTGTTGGAGGTCAGTTGTCTCAGCTCCAGGACATCTCTGCAGGAGTTCCTCAGAGTAGTGTCCTAGGCCCAACCATCTTCAGCTGCTTCATCAATGACCTTCCCTCCATCATAAGATCAGAAGTCGGGATGTTTGCAGATGATTGCACAATGTTCAGCACTATTCGTGACTCATCAGATACTGAAGCAGTCCATGTTCAAATGCAACAAAATCTGGACAATATCCAGGCTTGGGCTAACAAGTGGCAAGTAACATTCATGCCACACAATTGCCAGACAATAACCATCACTCTGACATTCCCTTCACTGAATCACCCATCTATCAGCATCCTGAGGTTACCATTGACCAGAAACTGAACTAGACTCACCAAATAAATAGTGTCTACAAAAGCAGGTCAGAGGCTAGCAGTAACTGCAGCAAGTCACTTCCTGACTCTCCTAAGCCTGTCAACTATCTACAAGGCACAACTCAGGAGCGTGATGGAATACTCCCCACTTGCCTGGATGTGTGTAGCTCCAACAATAGTCTAGAAGCTTCACACCATCCAGGACAAAGCAGCACGCTTGATTGGCACCACATCTACAAGCATCCATTCCCTCTACCATCGATACTCAGTAGCAGCAATGTGTACCATCTTCAAGATGTACTGCAGAAATTCACCAAAGATCCTCAGACAGCACCATCCAAACCCATGGCCACTTCCATATAGGAGGGCAAGGTCAGCAGATACATGGGAATAGCAGCACCTTCAAGTACCCCTCCAAGCCACTCACTATCCTGACTTGGAAAAATATTGCTGTTCCTTCACTGTCACTGATCAATATCTTGGAATTCCCTCCCTAATGGCATTGTGAGTCAACTCACAGCAGGTGGACTACAGTGGTTCAAGGTGACAGCTCATCACCACCTTGTCAAGGGAAACTAGGGATGAGTGATAAATGCTGGCCAGCCAGTGATCCTAACATCCCACAAATGAATTTTAAAAAGGCGGGTACAGCATAGCTTTAGAGGCAGAGTAAATTTGTCTCTACACTGTTTGCAAAACTAAGTAGAGTATTCATGGATTGGAAAGCAGGATGTTAGAATTTGAAGTTTGTAAAATGATGGGGGGTGCATGGTCCCTTTAAAAGATTATGTACTTTTTCTAGGCTTGGAGATTTTTAAAAATGTGCAGGTGAATGTGCTCCTGAAATTGAAACATTATATCAAAAGGCTGTGTGGCTAACAACCTAGGCAGTAGTTTCTTTTGTTATTACAGTAACCAGTTTGAAAATCAGCCAATTAATTTAAACCAGGCACTTAGAAACTAAAAACCAATTAAATTTAAATCTGATGGTTTTGACAACCTAGGACCAATTCTATTGTAAGAAATTAATAGGTCATCATGGGTATAAAAGAAGAGGGCATTTGAAAATTGATGTGAGAACAACTGCCATCTGTTAGAGTTAACAACCAGCTGCTCTAAAGAGAAAATCACTGGCTCTCACAGAATTCTCTAAACTCAGAAAACCATCTAAATAAAGGTATAGCAGCACTGTTAACTAATATTCCTGACAAGTATTTGACAGAGAGAGGTGTTCCTGACACAAAATTTACAGAGGATCAGCAGAGAGGGCGCAGAGCATTCTGGAAGACATATCCTGGCTGTAATTTCAAGAGATTAAGTTTATTTTTTATTAATTTGGTTTATAGAAGTGGTACTTATATGTATTGGAAGAGCATACCATTTGAGTTTTGTTTTATTCAGGAATAGTTATTAGTTAAGGAGGAATTGTTCAGTTTATTAGTGGTTCTGTTAATTTGTTCACTATTAGAGTTAGATAACTAATTTGTTACTTGTTGATTACAGCATGACTGTCAGGAGTTCATTTCATTTAACCACTCCTCTATAACAGATTGGGAGGTGGGAGTGAGAAATAGGTTATATTACTTTTCACACTTCCTTTAATAGATTATGAGGTGAGGCGAGCTTTTCTGGGTGCTTTGATTTTAGTTATAAAAGCAGCTCAACCTCTGCTTCATTACAACTGATCAACATTAGGTTGTGATTAACTGTTTTAATTACCAGGCGTACCTCAGCCTAACTGAATAGGATTTGATGTCTGTTAAAAATGTGTTTTTCTTGTCTAATCAGATGGAGTCTTGCTTCAGAAAGGTTCCTCTGCAGCAATGTCATAGTTCCATTAGATCAAATGTCTGCTGTTGGAAAGTGCATTTATCTCCATAGCTGTGCATTCTGTAAAATGAAGTGCTAATTGTGGTATCATGTGAAAAGTTGATCTCGGGTGAAGTACTTGCACCTATTGTGCATGACAGCTGAATGTGTAAGGCTGGATCTCAAGTGGGCTTTAATAGCTCGATAGCAGCTCCTGGGATAATATCCCCTGCATTGGCAAGCAAGAGGCCTGGCACTATTAGGGCATTTTGCCTGAGGCTGCTACTCAAGAACTGGCCAATGACAACTCTCAGTAAAGTAACACATTCTCAGATGTTTGGAATGGAGCTGAGAATTTAAACCAATTAAACAGGAGATCATCCCAATATATTCCAATATCATTTCACCACGGAATACGGTGACATAAGATGGTCATTTCCTTTCCAGATGCTCCTCCTCCAGCACGAGATTCCCATCAGTCTGTGGGAATGTTGCATTTCCTCAGGGAGGATTTGATGATGTTCTTGATGGGTTTCCTCTGTCTTCCTAGTAACCACTCGCCATGATGCAGCTCCAAGTGGTAAGCTTGGTTTCAGCACAAAAAGACAAGTGGCAAGTTAAGTTCATGTTTGCATATATTTTAAAATGTTTTCTGCTTGTCCCTGATAAAGGACCTCTGTCTTCCAGGTATTTAACCTCAGGACCATTCCCTCTCACACCTCAGTACAAAATGGACAGGATGAGGACTGATGTCCCAGAACAAGTATTTACTAGTGAGATTGGAGCTGATTTAATCAAAGTGGAAAGGGTAGCTATGACAACAAATTCACAGAGTGCATTAGAGATAGCTTCCTAGAGGAATATATCATGAAGCTACACTGGCTCTCAGGAAGAATTTCTTTAGAGACTGGGTGAAGGTGTCTAGCAAGGATTCAGGTGATGATTTTCCAAGCGATGGAGAGTCAGGAGATTCCTTGGTAATTCCCACAATCCAAACTGATTTAAGGGTACTATAAATGGAGATCAATAGCAGGTACCAGTCCCCTTTATTTAATTGAGGTAAAATAGGAGAAACTTTTAATGCAGAGACCCTTAAACATCTGGAGAGAAAATGAGGTTTTTAAACTTTTGGCTGCACTTCAACTCAACTTGCTGATCAATTGCACCATCTGGAAGTACACAGACCTCCTGGGCCTGACCAAGGTGACCATCAACAGGTCCAGGAGATCTGTGTATTGGATAGGATCACAGCATCCTGCCCTCTCCCTGTGGCTACATCTGCCCTCAGGTATCTACAGAAAGTGCAGAGTCCACCAGCATAACAGAGGTCTTCATGATCAATGGGTGTCTGAGGGATTGAGGTACATCCTCAAACTCAGTATGAAATTTTAAGTTTGATAAGTTTCCATTGACCTTTTTTTAAGTTTAATCTTTGGATCTTTTGTCACTATAAAGTGAGAGAGAAACCGATGACCAGCAGCTAACATTTACCATGGAGAGAGGAAAGCACATCAGACACTCTGATGGAAATTCTTTAGGGTACTGGCAATTATCATGGGCTTATGTCCATCAGTATTTCAGATTACAGTGTGTGAAATTACAGGGTGGATATAAAACCAGATTGAGAATTGGTTAGAAAGGAGTGTGTGTATCAAGGTGGATGGCAATGGCTTGTGATGTCCCACAACTTTAAGTTCACTAGTCACCTCTGCTGACTATGTATACCAGTTCTTTAAAGATCAGGCTAGATTGAGTAACATTCATATTTACAGACACTACTACAAACGAAGACCACATTTCTCACAGCAAAGGAAGATCCAAGGAGAATATGGAGCACACAGAATGCAAGACCAAGACAATAAAACCTGATGTGATAAAATCTCACCCAAAAAAACTCCTACTTTGAATTTGGAGGTTGGTGAGTTTCAAGGAAAGATTATATATTAAACAAACTCATTGAAAACTCCTAGTCAGTCATAAAGGTCATGACATGATAATGTCTTGTCACAAATCTTGAGTGAGGCCACTGTTTGGAGTCCAGGCTCAGTCCAAGAGGGAGGATGGGAGTTTCACTTCGACTCTGGCCTGTGATGGAGACTCAGAAAACATGACATCTGTTTTCTTGAAAGGGGATTGATGAAACTGTTTAATCCACATGGGGTTTAGGAACAGAGTGTTCCCAAAAAGCATTAACATAGATTCTACAGGAACAGTTCAAGAAGTTGCAACTCAACATCAATGCTTCACACAAACTTCCTGCCACTATAGGATGATGTGGGCTAGTTTGCTGAAGGTCCAAGCTGATGCCCTGGCAACAGGGCTCAGGGAGTCAAAATCTGGAATTGAAAGCTAAGCCTCAGTTTGATCATCAAATTATTGATTGTTGTAAAAGAACCAATCCCGTTCACTAATTTCCTTGAGGGAAGGAGTCTACCATCTTCACCTAGTCTAGCCCATATGTAATTCCAGATCTACATCAATGTGGGTTGCTCTTAAGTGGGGTCTGGGTGGGATGCTCTTCAGAGAGCCAGTGTGAACTTGATGGGCCAAATGGCCTGCTCCCACAGTGTAGGGATTCTACGAAGTGCTGCTTGAAATGGCCAAGCATAGAACAGTACAGCACAGGAACGGGCGCATGAAGCATTCCTGAGAGGTCCCCTCTCAGTTCAGGAAGATATAAAGGGATGGACAATAAATGCTGGCCTTGCCAGTGATATCTAAATCCCTGAAAATGATTCTCCTCAACCCATCAATAAATGACAGAATCATAATGGTGTTGGCGTATGCCATTCAGCCTGTTGGCATTGGGGAATAGAACTAGTGCACGCACAACCTGCTGCCTTTTTCCCTATATCCTTACACACCATATCTACCTAAATGACCATCAAATGTCCATCTTGAATGCCTTCACTGAACCTGCCGCCACCACATTTCCAGGCAGTGCATTCCAGACCCTAACTACCTCCTGTCTGAAAAAGCCTTTTCTTACATCATTTGTTCTTTCTCACACCAGGTTAAATCTATGCCTTCTCATTTTAATTCCTTTTCCAATTAGGAACAGCTGTCTATCACCCTACCTACTCTATCCAGCCTACTTCTTTCCGAGGACTCATTGCTGGAAACATTCTTGTAAATTGCTTCTTCACTCCAATATATTCACATCTTTCTTTTAATGTGGCATGCACAACTGTACACAATACTCCAACAGAGGTCTAACAAGTATCTGATACAAGTTCAACATCACCTCCCTGCTCTTGTACTCTACGTCTTTATTAATTAAGCCAATAATGCTGTCTGCTTTATTTACCGCTGTCTTCACCTGTAGTGGTATCTTCAATGGTCTGTCCACATATCTAGCCAGGTCTCTCTGCTCTAAATCCCTTTCAAATTGTACCCCCTATTTTATATTTTCTTTCAATGTTCTTCCGAACAAAATCCATCACCTCAGTATTGAACCTCTTTTGCCACCTATCTGTCCACTCCACCAACTTGTCAATGACCTTTTGGAGTTTCACCCTGTCCTCCTCACAGTTTACAATTCTTCCAAGTTTCATGTCATCTGCAAACTTTGAAATTGTCCCCTGCAAACCAAGATCTAGAGGTCCTGATACTGACCCCGGGGAACTCCATTATAAATCTTCCTCCAGCCTGAAAAAAATCCATTGAATTAAGGTGAGAGGGGTAAAGTTCAAAGGAAATGTGAGGGGCAAGTGTTTTTTATCCCCACAGAGAGTGGTAGGAGTGTGGAACTGCCAGGGTGGTAGTGGAAACAGATACAAAGGGGGCATTTAAGGGGCTTTTAGATAAGCACATGAATATGCAAGGAATGGAGGGACATGGAGCAAGGGCAGGCAGAAGGGGTTGGTTTAATTTGGCGTCATGTTCAGCACAACATTCTGGGCTGAAGGGCCTGCTCCTGTGCTGTGCTATTCTCTGTTCTATGTACTCTCTGTTTCCTATCGCTCAGCCCATTTTATATCCACATTGCTACTGTCTGTATAAAAAGGCCCTATAACTTTCCTCACAAGTCTGTTGTGTGGCACTGTATCAAATGCCTTCTGGAAATCCATGTATACACCATGGCATTACCCTCATTAAATGTGCAGATAACATTAAAAGCAAAATAGATGAAAGTCACAGGACAGATGAATCTTTATAAAACATTGGCTCAACCTCAGCTTTAGGAGGAATTGCTAAACATTGGAGAGGGGGCAGGGGCTGTGTCAAAGGCAAGTGACATTAATTAAGTACAGAGATCAGGAGAAGCAATGCCTGTCCTCCTTAGAGCAGGGACAATGCATAAACAGGTTATATCTATGGGGCTATTGGGAGTGGGACTCAAATTGTGTGCACAAGTACAAAGGGATAAATGGCTTTTTCATGCTGTAAAATTCATAGATTCTCATGTTTATACATTGTTTTGTGGTGAAGCCTCGAAATAAACTCTCACAGTGAGTTATTGAAGCAGGAGACATTGTAACATTTAAGAATTGGTCAGTCATTGTTGAAGAAATGTGGATCTGGGACACTTAACTGCCCAAGAGGAGCAGCAACACAAAGACAGGCTGGATCACCAAACCGAGCTCCTTTGTAATTATAATTCCTGCGTAAAGCAACCAATACACAGAAGAGATAGTAGGAACTGCAGATGCTGGAGAATCTGAGATAACAAGATGTAGAGCTGGATGAACACAGCAGGCCAAGCAGCATCATAGGAGCAGGAAAGCTGACGTTTCGGTCC